>NC_080734.1:17558391-17763391 GCF_019097595.1 Hemibagrus wyckioides | reverse complement strand
TGGTAATACAGAGTGTGTGAAATACCTGTGTGTAAGAAAGAGCTCGATTTACACACACTAATACACACACACACATGATTAGACACACATTAATCACAGCTTCTGTGAGCTCATGTATGTGGAAGAGGGCAGAAAGCTCAGTGTGGTACACTGCCCTGACCAGCACTGCCCTGGCTTCCTGTGTCTCAGAGGAAGCTGGTGTTGATCTGGTTGTTAGTTATTGTACTCTAGCAACTTCTGGCTGGAGGATGGGGAAATGGCAGGTGACCAAATTTGGAAGAAAAATTTACTGTGTATGAAGTTCAGCCAAGAAGATAAGTCACAATACATTTATCTACATTTAAGGGAGTACAATATGAGCTGGTGATGTGTGACAGTGATGATGGGATGTGTTGACGTTGTATGATGCCGCTGTGTAGCGATGACGTGTCATGGAAGTGTGGCAACAACATGTGGTGACAACATGTGATGGCAATGATGAAGTGCATGATGGTGTGTGGCAAAGACATGTGGAGACGTTGTGTGTTGATGTCCCACGACATCATGAAGTGTCATGGTGATGTGTACTGATGACGTCTGATGATGAAGTGTCATGGCGACGTGTAGCGATGACGTCTGATGATGAAGTGTCATGGCGACGTGTAGCGATGACGTCTGATGATGAAGTGTCATGGCGACGTGTAGCGATGACATCTGATGATGAAGTGTCATGGCGACGTGTAGCGATGACATCTGATGATGAAGTGTCATGGCGACGTGTAGCGATGACATCTGATGATGAAGTGTCATGGCGACGTGTAGCGATGACATCTGATGATGAAGTGTCATGGCGACGTGTAGCGATGACATCTGATGATGAAGTGTCATGGCGACGTGTAGCGATGACATCTGATGATGAAGTGTCATGGCGACGTGTAGCGATGACATCTGATGATGAAGTGTCATGACGACGTGTAGTGATGACATCTGATGATGAAGTGTCATGACGACGTGTATCGATGACGTCTGATGATGAAGTGTCATGACGACGTGTAGCGATGACATCTGATGAAGTGTCATGGCGACGTGTAGCGATGACGTCTGATGACGAAGTGTCATGACGATGTGTAGCGATGACATCTGATGACGAAGTGTCATGGCGACGTGTAGCGATGACGTCTGATGATGAAGTGTCATGGCGACGTGTAGCGATGACGTCTGATGATGAAGTGTCATGGCGACGTGTAGCGATGACATCTGATGATGAAGTGTCATGATGACGTGTAGCAATGGCGTCTGATGATGAAGTGTCATGGCGACGTGTAGCGATGACATCTGATGACGAAGTGTCATGATGACGTGTAGCGATGACGTCTGATGATGAAGTGTCATGGCGACGTGTAGCGATGACGTCTGATGATGAAGTGTCATGGCGACGTGTAGCGATGACGTCTGATGAAGTGTCATGGCGACGTGTAGCAATGACGTCTGATGATGAAGTGTCATGACGACGTGTAGCGATGACGTCTGATGACAAAGTGTCATGGCGACGTGTAGCGATGACGTCTGATGACGAAGTGTCATGACGATGTGTAGCGATGACATCTGATGATGAAGTGTCATGACGACGTGTAGCGATGACATCTGATGACAAAGTGTCATGGCGACGTGTAGCGATGACGTCTGATGACGAAGTGTCATGACGATGTGTAGCGATGACATCTGATGATGAAGTGTCATGGCGACGTGTAGCGATGACGTCTGATGATGAAGTGTCATGGCGACGTGTAGCGATGACATCTGATGATGAAGTGTCATGATGACGTGTAGCAATGGCGTCTGATGATGAAGTGTCATAGCGACGTGTAGCGATGACATCTGATGACGAAGTGTCATGGCGACTTGTAGTGATGACGTCTGATGATGAAGTGTCATGGCGACGTGTAGCGATGACATCTGATGATGAAGTGTCATAGCGACGTGTAGCGATGACATCTGATGACGAAGTGTCATGGCGACTTGTAGTGATGACGTCTGATGATGAAGTGTCATGGCGACGTGTAGCGATGACATCTGATGATGAAGTGTCATGGCGACGTGTAGCGATGACATCTGATGATGAAGTGTCATGGCGACGTGTAGCAATGGCGTCTGATGATGAAGTGTCATGGTGACGTGTAGCGATGACGTCTGATGATGAAGTGTCATGATGACGTGTAGCGATGACGTCTGATGATGAAGTGTCATGACGACGTGTAGCGATGACGTCTGATGATGAAGTGTCATGACGACGTGTAGCGATGACGTCTGATGATGAAGTGTCATGGCGACGTGTAGCGATGACGTCTGATGATGAAGTGTCATGGTGACGTGTAGCGATGACGTCTGATGATGAAGTGTCATGGCGACGTGTAGCGATGACGTCTGATGATGAAGTGTCATGGCGACGTGTAGCGATGACATCAGATGATGAAGTGTCATGGCGACGTGTAGTGATGATGTCTGATGATGAAGTGTCATGGCGACGTGTAGTGATGACATCTGATGATGAAGTGTCATGGCGACGTGTAGCGATGACGTCTGATGACAAAGTGTCATGGCGACGTGTAGCGATGACATCTGATGATGAAGTGTCATGGCGACGTGTAGCGATGACGTCTGATGATGAAGTGTCATGATGACGTGTAGCGATGACGTCTGATGACAAAGTGTCATGGCGACGTGTAGCGATGACATCTGATGATGAAGTGTCATGGCGACGTGTAGCGATGATGACACCGTATGATGTTTACAATATGTGATGATGAAGTGTCACAACGACGTGCGCCATTGACGTGAGTGACGTATGGTGAGTACGAAGACGTGCAGCACTGCCGCTTGACGAAGTGTGATAACGCAGCATCTACATGTTATGATGACGAAGCGGCACGATGACGTGACGATGACAGGTGACACAAACCTACAGACGATACTCATTAACATTTTATTCACTAACAACATGAGCATGACGTGTGATGACTGATACACTTGCTCGTGGTCATTTCCAGTCAATTTGAAATATTACCCCTGAAATCAAGCTTAATACACGCGCAGTGATGTAAATTTCATAACATCTCATTAAGAAAGTATCATACATTTGGACCCTCATGGGCTCAACGGGATGGACAAAATCCTTCAATAACATATGGAATTAAATGGATCATTATTTTATGAAGCCGGGATGTTCATTATCTACACAAGCATCAGGCATTGTCTGCCTGGATGTGCAACCAGAATGTGAAGTAGGATTTTCATGTCGAAGTCTGATCTTTAATATTATTGTGCATAATCTCTCAGGATTGACACTTACATCTTAAACAGCACATGTAAATATCAGTTGTGTGTGTGTGTGTGAGAACGAGTGTGTGTGTGTGTGTGTGTGAGTTTGTGCATGTTGTTGCTGCACTGCTTCCTAATAACGCACTGGAGGAATAAGATACGAAGCACAGATAGGCAGCACTCCACTGGGAAATATCCTCTAAATCTAAAACTGAATAAATAATCGGAGAATCTCACTTGTAAGAGGGTTATTACTGGATCATACACCAGTGTCGGGTTTTATGTGCTTTTTTTTTTCCTCCATAACAAATAAATCCATAATGGTGAAGGTGGGTACAAGTTACAGAAATTGAACCAACTAATCATGAAGTGTAGGATAAATCGTGTGGATGAAACCCTCGATTAAACGGATGATAAAGAAACGGATGAATAGATGAAGCGATATCAAAAGACTGGCAAATGTTTTTTAGTATACAGGAAAAAGAAAACGGTGAATATTGTTGACTTCTGGAGCTTTCATGAAGCTTGTGATCCAGTTTGATTTTGTAAGGATTATTTATTTAAATCCTCTACCACCCAATTCTCACCATTTTGAAGGCTATAAATAAATACCCCAGGAGCGTCTGCCACCATTTTGGCGTAAAGGCTCTGTTTGGAGTGACCTATAAACAACGACCTCTTGCTGAACTTTGATTGACAGTCAAGAGGCGTGGGAGTGACTTGTGAGTGTTGCTTCCTGTTTCTAAATTGATTTACACCCTTTCCTCTTCCTCTAGTCATCCATCTCTCTATCTCTTGCCACATGTAGACATTTGAAGTCATTTCCTGATAACACAAATGACGAGAAAGTGATAGTGAGGATGACAGGAAAACGGCTCTGGAAAATTTGGTTCTGCAAAGCAAGAGCATCATGGTATTTTTTTTTCCCCCACCATGCTTCTGACCATTATGGCTCTCCACACATTGCGCCGCTTGTTTTTCTTATTCCTCATAGTTCCCTATTTGTCCGTGTTGCCCACCTGTCCCACCTGGTCATTATTTCAGTTCTCTCAGACGGTTTCCTCTCTCTGTTCTTTGCTTCATTATTTAACCTCTTTGTCTTTCATGTGTCTTGTGTAATTTACTGCACTTCCAAGTTCTAAGCAGGTTCTTTCCTCGTCTCGCACCTTGTTAGTTTTTTTGTCTCGTTATTTCTCTTGGTTTCTGTTGTATTTTCTTGTTTCTAAGGCAACCCTGCTGGTTAACTTTTAGCGTCCTGCCATGTCCGGTGGCTGCATCCGTCCAGTAGCTTGTCGATGAAGGCGCTCTGATTTTCGCACGTCCCTCCAGCATCAAGCCAGTATTTTGTGTTTTTGTAGCCGCTGTTGAAACATAAGCACATATTACTAGTTTTAGGCTGTTAAGTATGAGTTCTGGAGTAGCCCTGTCCAAGCTAATCAACTGTGAGGGTGGGGTGGGTTAGTTCATTAGCACAATAATTATGGGTGGGGAGCAAGAATTGATTGACTCCTGAAGCCTGTGACCTAATTGCCCTATTGGAAGGTTTGGATGACCCAGGAGCCACATGGGAAAAAGGATGACTCAGTAATGACTCAAGCAGGTGATTAGAAAGCTGACTCACACAAAGTTTATACCAGCTCATACCACCCTTCCTTCCTCTCATAATCATTCCTCCATCCATCATTACATTCATGCCCACTCACACCACTGATCCATCGCTGTGTCGTTTTTATGTTTTTCGTCTGGAACACAATCTCTCTGAATGCTTCCCTTTTTCTGTATATTTTTTTTACGGATTGACAATTACTCCATTTCCCAACCACGGCGACATGCTTCATGTGTGCTAATTTACAGCTTCCTTCGTGGGGTTTTTTTTATTTCCTTTATTTTTCCCAAACTCATATGCTTTCTTTCATCTAAATAAACAAAGCACTAGATATTTGGCCAGCGATACCGTCCAGTTATTAAAAATAAAAACGGACTGATGCCGGCGATGCCGGAGCTGCAATTTACGAGGAAATAATGTTAGTAATTGATTATAATTGACTGCAGAGCAAAGCAAACTTCAAGCTGCAAGCTGGACCGAATGATTTCACCGCAACACAAAATCAACCTTTAGCAGCGTAGAGATCACATCCGTTGAAGATGGAAAGGGGAAGAAACCTGTCTCTGACATCTCCCTCCCTATATGGTTCACCGACAGAACGTAATTAACCTTATCAATATGGCAAGCAACTGACATTATTTCATTTCTGAATCACACCGAGCTTGAAAAGATCAATGGGTGTAAAACATGCCAGAGATGTTTTAGCCGGCCAGGTCGAAGCTGGCTTGGGTAATTAATGCTGTGCTTCTGTGGGCTTTCATAATCCTGCTCACTGAAAGAGTGAATGATGATATTTGCTGTCTTTTTGAGGAATTATAGTTCTCCGAAGTAAGTCAATGGGGCAGGTGGTGCAGAGTTGCATCATGTTTATAACTCGTTCAACAAATGTTTCCCTTCGTAAAATCCTTATTCACAACTCCATGTATTTTATAATCTGTTGAAGTGAACATTTTTGACTTAAAATCTGATGTACCATTAATTATACATCAATTAATGTGAAACCAAACCATGAAGAAGGCTTTGGACGGGATGAGGTCGGGTTTTCTTTTGAGTCTGGCTCCAGTCTGAGGTGTTGGTGGCTCAAGTGGTTGAGGCTCTGGGTAGTTGACCAGCGGCTTGGGGTTCAGGCCCTGCCACCACCAGGTTGCCACCGTTGGGCTCTTGCGTGTGGTCCCCTGGCCCACCCTATTCCAGGTGTGCTGTATCATGGCTGACCCTGTGCACTGACCCCAACCCCCAAGGATGGGATACGCAAAGATGTCTAATGTTAAAAGCACTATACAAACCTGCAAAACTGCACCTAGTGGACAGAAATGGGAACTGCAACAAGTGCTAAAAGAAGCCCATTGGGACAGGTTTCACACTGCCCCATGCTCGCTCTGTGAACATTTTCAGTAAAGCAGAAGCAGCAGACAGAAAAGTTGACGAGACATTTCCAATCATTTTGTGGTTTTTAAACAAAATCTGGATTGTTTAAAAATACTCCACCAAGATCTTGTTTTAAAGCAAACAGTTAAAATCTAAATCTAATTACAAACCATAAGTGCAGGCAGTCTGTATATGATGTGCGGAAACATCTGTATTTTTATAGGTAACTTTTTCTCTACATTGTCGTATTATCTGTACCGATTGCATTTCCCTGTTAAAAAATATTTCACAGTGCTGTTGATATTATTATTTTCCCCACTGAGCTCAAGACAAATTTGTAATAAGTGCAAACATACCTAGCCAGTAAAATAATTATGATTCGGAGAAGCATCTGCTGTCATGTTTGTGTCTTTTCTCGGGCTACAACTTGTGCTTCTTCATTTCTTAACTGGTTTAAAATATAATAATCAGATGAGTCTCTAATTGTCCACAGTAGCTACACACACACACACACACACACACACTAATTATGCAGAGCTCATATTAAACTGCATAATTTTGTGCTCAGATTTAATTTTATTCCCCAGTAATTGCTTATCATCCAGCATTCCCTCTCGTAATGCTAAAATGACAGTTTGAGCCATATTTTCTTTTCTTTTTTTCCAGTCATGAAGTCATAAATCTGGATGTCCTCCCTATCTACAAAAAATGTTATAAAGACATTTCCTTCAGCAAGTCAGTCTCTCAACAGTACAATAAATTTCATGGCTCAGTTTCAGGGAGTAATATAAAATTCATGCCATGTACTAACTGAAAGCTGCTCAGGAAAGCCCTTAACATCAGAAAATCTCAGAGTTCATTCAATGTGAATCTTCAGGACTTTCACATATCCTCACTGTGTCACACAATTTATATGTTATTATATATGAGTTATTGATCTAGGAGACAAGAACAAAATTGTAAATAAATGTTTAGTAAAGCAATGCAGCAGTCTTTTTGTCCATGAAGTTTCAGTGTTTACCCAGACTCCAGGGTTTTACAAAAAGGACATGGACACATTTCCAAGCACTTGTGCTCTTTTTAAGTTTAAGCTCTTTTTAAAACTGTCAGGCTTTTCCCATCAGATTTTTCCCAGCAGAGGTGAAGACTCCTGAGTGTCCCTTTTGCCGCTGATGCGAATCATGAAAAAACCTGAACGATCAGGTATCACCTTCGACAAAGGCGTCTGGGCGTAATGTCCATGCTAATGTGTGTTAATGGCAGTAATTGATGCTCTCTTTCACTAAGGGCTTGTTGGGGCGTCAGTTTTAAAATCGAAATAACACAGTTGTAAAGAAATTGGGACTATGCTTAAACATGACAGATGAAAGGAGAAATTACCTCTATAGTGTATTATTCCGAGTCCATTTCACAGACACAGCTAATAACAACAAATGACCAAATTGGCTTCTGAATATATATTAACACAGAGGACTGTCAATACATCTGGACGGTTAAATTATTCATCCTTTAAGCAAGTTAATGAATTATGGTAGACAGCCTTCTAAATTGAACAAGAATGATGATTTTGTAATCCTGTAATTAGGTCTCGTCCTGGACCTAATTAGAAAAGTGATCGCGGGCGAAAAGATTTCAGCAAGTGACTGCAAGAGTAATGTGCACATAATAAAGGCAAACTATTGTGACTATATGAATAGTCTGCTTACAAAACACAGATTATTACACCATTTTCATGACATTCAAGTAAAATAGGCCAGCTTACCTAAAAACACGGTGGTGAAAGAGTGCTGATGGTTTGGACGTCAGTAAGTGGAACTGCTCCTGGACTGAGAATTTACCTGAGAAAATATACAACACTACAGACTCAGATAAGACTATATAACTTGACTAATTACTTTCCAGATTTCCAAACATTGTTCAATTGATGTTTTCAGACAAAAGCAGTCAGAACCACAATTTTTTCAGAAATCATAGCAGCACAAGCAAATATATATATATATATATATATACACTACCAGTCAAAAGTTTGGACACACCTTTTAATTCAATGTTTTTTGTTTAGGGATTTATTTTCTACATTCTAGAACAATACTGGAGATTTCAAAACTATGAAATAACACACATGGACTTAAGTAACCCATATGTAATGACAACAATAAACAACAGTCAGTTGTTCTTTTAAGACACGAAGGTCAGGTGTTCTGGAATAGTTCTTGCAAGAACAGTATTGTCAAGTGCATTTGCAAAACCCATCAAGCACCATGATGAAACTGGCTCACATGAAGACCATCCCAGTAAAGCAAGACCAAAACGTACCTCTGCTGCAGAGGAGAAGTTCATTTAGAGTTACCAGCCTCAGAAATCACCAATTAACAGCACCTCAGATTAGAGCCATTATGAAGGCTTTACAGAGCATCAGTAGCAGACATATCTCAATATCAACTATCAAACAAGATTATTGTGGATTTCGGCTGCCTTCAGCATTGTTTTACAATGTAGAAAGAAATAAACATCAGGAAAGACCATGGAATTAGAAGATGTGTCCAAACTTTTGACTGGTAGTGTATATATGTATGTATATTTTCATTTCCTGAATATATGGAGTCCAATGTTTTTCAAGAATATAGCACAGTGAGGACTGTTACAGCAAAATCCTGTATCCCACACCTACTCCTGTTCGAATTAAGCCATCGATCCCGCCTGCTGTTTTTAGCAAGAGTCTTCTGCCAGCTGTGAGATGATCTGGAATGAAAACACTGACAAAACCTCTTTATTCTGCCTCTCTAATCACATAGGGTCCACCAAAAAATTGAAAATAAATGTCTGAAATGGAAAAAATTAAGTTAAAAAATTAAAATAGGTTTTTGTAGTGTGTTTCAATTTTATCATTAATATTATTATTATTATTATTATTATTATTATTATTATTATTATTATTATTATAGAACTTCTGAAAACCACAAAATTTTATTCTGCAATAAATGCTTTTTATTTGAATATTTAGTCAGAGATAAAATGTACTATTTTTTTAAAATTACATTCCTCTTTCCAAAACCAATTCTTTTTATGATCATTTTCATTGCCATTTATCATTTTAAATGCATTTTAAAAAATATTTTAAAGTGTTTGTTGGTGTGGCATACATTTAATTCTCCTCATTCATGCTAGATTTAATTTCACAGCATGTTAATTTTATAAATGTAAGTGCACAATGGTGCCTCTTAGTGTCTGGGGAAGATTAGTGCAGATATTGACGCAAGCTGTGGTTCTGTATACTATATAATACACACTGGAAATCTAATGCTCTCCAGCGTTACAATAACACAGACGTTTAACTAATAGAAGTTTGGGTATATTTAGGTGATGGAGCATTTTATTTATGAAAAGTGAAAAGTGATGGTCTTTTCACATGTCCCAGCTTCACAGAGCATCCGTGATACTGTGTCCCTGGAGCAGAGAGAACAGTAGAGAGGGCTAAGGGTTTTGTTCAAGGGTTGTACAGTGAAAGCTTGGCAGCGTTGAGGATTGAAACCCCATCTTCTGATCAGTAACCCAATTATCTAATACCAGCTCTTTGTATTTTCCCTCCATGCATTTTCTGTAGCACTTACACTACACAGGGTTACAGGGAACCTGGAGTCTATCTAGAGATTGTGGACACAAGGTGGGAGACACCCTGGACATGGAGTCAGCTCTTCACATTCAAACCCATGCACAGGAGGGGGAAACCGGAGTAACTGAGCGAAGGGAGAATTTGCAAACTCCACACACACAGGATGGCGGTGGGAATCAAACCCCAATCCCCGGATGTAAGAGGCAAAATACTAAGCTGCCTGTATTTTTTTGTCATCATATATTGTGTTTTTTGAAAGACGTTTGAAAGAGAGACTGTTCAGAGCGGTCATAATATACGTGATAACAAGAACTACATTGTTATATAGTCAGGCTGTTGTCCTCTGACCTCTCTCTTATCAGCCAGGTGTATTAAATATATTGTTTATTTTTCTTTATTTTTTTATTTTCACACCATTCTGTGTAAACTCTAAAGACTGTTGTATGTATTAAAACCCTCTGTCTTCAACAACCGTCTCTAGTTGTTAGTTCCCGATCCCCTAATTTGATCAGCAAGGGTGCTGATTTTTAGTGTACACTCATTGTCCACTTCATTCTGAAATACTCAAACCAGTCCATCTTTGTTTTAAGATGGTTCAAGCCACAGAAATCAAACCTTTTGCTCTGATGCAGGCTGATGCTCCTGACCTGTATCTGCATGATTTATGCATTGTACTACATTGAGCCTCGTAATGGGCTGATGGGATAAGTGCATGAGTAAGCAGGTCTAAAGGTGAACCTAATAAATTCAATTTATTTCTATAGAGCTTTTAACAATGGACACTGTCTCAGACGTACATTATAAAAAAAAAAAAAACTATTAAGTAGTTAAGTAACTATTTTATCCCTAATGAGAAGCCTGAGGTGAAGGTGGTGAGGAAGATCTCTCTGAGATGATATGAGGAAGAAACCTTGAGAGGAACCAGGCTCAGAAGGGAACCTCGTTCTCATTTGGGTCACACTGGACAGTTATTAATGTAAATGTCCTTTTCACACAGCAACCAAGGGCTCATGAGGAACTATTAGGTCAGTGTAGTTTCTGAGATTATTATAGACACTAATTCCTTGCTGTCGCAAGCTGACAGATGCAACAGCAGATCTGTGGGGGTGTGAAAGTCCCCAAGTGGCTCTGTCCACAGCAGTCTCCTGGTCACAGGCTGTCCACGCAGGTCCATCCACAGCATCAGTGAGCACCACCAAACGACGAGACTCCAACCAGGGGTAGAACATCTGGATGGATGAGGCAGGTCCGGGATTAGTGGGGTTTCTTTTAGCAGTACTGATTCGAGCCGGTTGGAGGAGCTGAACCAGGAAGTCTGGGTGTTTTCGTGTGTGTGTTTTATTAGAAAGGTCTGACCGGAAGTAGAGCAGTTGTGGTGCACAGTGTTTTAGCCTGTGTCCTTCAAACAGATATTGTTCTCGTTAGAAATAATTATGCGTAAATAAATAAAGAAATAGCAAGTAAAACAGAAAGCGCTTGCAGTTCAGCTGTATTTCTTCTGCACGAGACTGTTTTGAGGTAAGCTAATCCAGCTAGCCTTTTCTGTATCCGGTATTGCTAAATGACTCAACTGACTAGCCGGTTATGTTTAATAAAGTCTTATGACTATTGATTAAAGTCCAAATCTTGCTGTAAACCCATAGAGTAGTGCATTAAGAGTGATTATTATTTGTGTAGCAGACAGTGTTCATGTCCCGGCTCTGGGGGGATGTGTTAGCTGTGTTAGCATTGTTAGCTGTGTAGTTTTGACAGGTTTGTGTAACATGGACATCACAACACACGAGATTTATTTTTAACCCTGAACTGAGTTATTTCTTTACTGTAATGTTATAAACAACATCTAGCAGTTTTGTCACGAATAAGCATTTGTTTTGTTTGCAAATGCATTAAAAATGTGAACCTTCCTTCTAATCAAACATTCTGTTCTGTTGTGTACAGGTACTGAATTTCCAGGTCGAAAAACAAACAAACATAAAGAACTAAAATAATGAACTTCTAAATACAAATATAAATCATTTCATAAGTTTATTAAATCGTTTAATTAGTTATCAGTCATTTGAAATAAGTGCAAGAATGAATGTCTGAATAATTAAATAAATTAAGTTAATATCGTGTATTTATATATATATACACACACATACATTTTTTTAAAATGTCATTGCTATTTAGACAAATTCATATCATGCGGTTTTATTTTTTTATTATGCTTTTATTATTCTTTATATTTTAATATTTCTGGGTTGAATCTACAACCTAAAAGTATAATATTTTCCAGGAAGCATGACTGCCATAAAGCACGCGCTCCAGAGGGATATTTTTACTCCCAATGATGAGCGCCTCCTCAGCATCGTCAATGTCTGCAAGGCGGGAAAGAAGAAGAAGAACTGTTTCTTGTGTGCCACGGGTAGGCAATGAAACACTCACAGCCGTGCGCGTTCCTCTGCGCTGATCTGATATTAGCTTTGTTACAAATCATGCACATGCAGCTGAGCAAATAAAGAGTCCAAACACTGGCTGCACTCGATCTATATTATCACCTTGCTCTGACGATCGCTTAAAGCAGTTGTTCTTTCTGGTTGTTAGTGACGACGGAGCGTCCCGTGCAGGTGAAAGTGGTGAAAGTGAAGAAGTCAGACAAAGGAGATTTCTATAAGAGACAGATGGCATGGGAGCTCCGTGACTTGTCAGAGGTCGATGCCAAAGATGCCACTAAGGTGAGATGGAGTGTGAGGGGATGGAAAATTTCAGCTGTCGTTCTCGGGTTGTATTTTAGTTATGCTTGCTCTTCACGTGCTTTAGTTATTCAGGCATAATGTACTTCTTTTTGTATCTTTATTCAAGAAATATGGTATTCATGAAAATCTCATCATTGTGGAAAAACGCTCAGGGCTTATTCCTGCTCCTGAGTATGTGTGTAAAATACACATGGAGAAGACTAAAGTCAACATGATTGACCTTACATCACAGAATTAGCAAAGATTACTGCACTGTACATCTGGAACATACTGTTATGTTGAATCAGCTTAGTTTTATTACATTTACAGCACTTTAGCAGACGCTCTCACTCAGAGCGAGTTAGAGATGAGCTCTGGAGTCTCGTTTAAAAACACGGCCTCATACTAGATCACTAAAAACACCATCAAGGACATTTGTTGTATATTATTGGCATTTAATTATAGAGTATGAAAAATAAGTACAATGAGCAAAAACAAAGCCTTAAATGAAGACAAATGATTTCATTATAACAAAAGGAATGCTGGTGTTTAAATAGAGGATGCGTCTTTCTGTCTAACAAACAATCTGTTTGGTTTTGCGTACACAAACATTTATACAAAGTTTTATTTTAAAAGTTTGATAAATGAGGTTCACTCACACTAATATTGCTAGACTGTGTACCTTTTTTTTGCTGAATGTTCAAATCCATCACCACATCATTAGGATACAGAGATACAGATCCCTGTATCAGACCAAACACTGGCCAACTCACACACATGAAAATTTCTCATTTAAATAGGGAAAGGATTCGGAGCAAACAGGGTGTGATATCAGGGCATTTTACATATGGTGAAAATAACACCAAGGACATGCATATTTGACTGATTTTCTTTTTTCTCCACCCGGAGAGGAAGATAGCAGGGTGTAAACCTGGTGTAAATAATTCCTAAGAGTAATTACACTGTAGTGTATAAACACACACACACACACACACACACACACAGACACAATGATTTAAGCAGAGGCTTGGAAGTGGCAGTGTCTTTTCTAGCCATGTTTCTTTCTTCATCTTTCACATTGTTATCATTCCTGACAGTTTTTCTCAATCATAACTCATTTTCTTGTCTCTCCTGCCTCTGTAGGAGAACCCCGAGTTTGACCTGCACTTTGAGAAGGTGTATCGTTGGGTGGCCAGCAGCACAGCAGAGAAGAACTCCTTCATCTCCTGCATCTGGAAGCTGAACCAGCGCTACCTGAGGAAGAAAGTGGAGTTTGTTAACGTCAGCCCCCAGCTGCTGGAAGGTAGAGCCTCAGTAATAAAGAGTAATAGCATGTGCTTGTAATTAAATTGGTGTTGGGATTGTGTAACTGCTAGTACGCATGCGTTTATAGTAAAAGTATAAGTTTTGTCTTGGAAAAAAATTCAATATTTAACTAATAGGCGCATGTAGACTGACCGAAATTGAAAATGGACCTCGGTGACCTGATTTAAACACTCTCTCTTTCTCTCTCCCTCTCCTCTTTCGCTAAGTGGCTTTATAATGCTTTATAACCTCTCTTCTGCACTCTTCTCCTTAAATCTCTCACTGGCCAGAGCTCCCTGAAGGTTGGTACAGTACCTGCTTTTCCTCCTTTGTCTCCATTCTCCATCGCCATTCATCTTTTTGTTTCTTTTCGTTTTCCCCCTCCTCATTGAGTTGGAGCACCACCCATGATGGTTTTTTGTCCGTTTGAATTCACCTTCATGTAGCAAAGCTGTTTGACATTGATTTATGCACAAAAAACCCTTTTACTGACTGTGTGTGTGTGAATTATTTTTAATCCTCAAATGTCTACCCTAATAATAGTTACAATTTCACCCTATGCATTATGTGTATTCTCTAAAGAAGTGTGTGTGTGTGAGTGTTGTATGTGTAATTACAGTTTATTTGTAGATCTCTTGTATTATCGCCATAACACATGCCTCTTCCTCAGAGTCAGTCCCTAGCGGTGAGAGTCAGAGTGTTGCCGGCGGCGACGAGGACGCTCTGGACGACTACCAAGAACTGAACACTCGGGAGGAGCAGGACATTGAGAACATGATGGAGGTGTGCGAGTACGCCATCTCTAATGCCGAGGCCTTCGCTGAGAAACTTTCCCGAGAGCTGCAGGTCCTGGATGGGGTGAGTACCTGGAGGATATTTTTCTTGGAAGGAAGGAAGGAAGGAAGGAAGGAAAGGAAAGAAAAAAGGAAGGAAGGAAGGAAGGAAAATAAATCCTGTTCATTTCTCGTGGTTAACTGTTTCCCTACTTGTCCAGGCGAACATCCAGTCAATCATGGCATCAGAGAAGCAGGTGAACATCCTGATGCAGCTGCTGGACGAGGCATTGTCCGAGGTTGATGCCATCGAGGGAAAGCTGCTGAGCTACGAGGAAATGCTGCAGAGCGTCAAGGAGCAGATGGATCAGATTTCCCAGAGCAACCGACTCATTCAGATCAGCAAAACCAACAACGGAAAGCTCCTCGACGAGATCCAGTTTCTAGTGGTGAGGAACCATGATGGTGTAAAGACGCTGTCGTTGTCTCATATAGAGATTAATTAGAAATTATTATAAATATAACATGATACCTTTGAAACACTAGATGTATTTAAATTGTGTTGACAACAGATATTTGATACGCTGTAGATGTTTGCTAATTCACCTGTTAATGAGGTTAATGTCAGAGCTGTAGTGGATCTATTGCTGCATCTCAAATCGCCTACTTACACTACACTCTAAAAGTGTGTACTCTTTTTGTGGAGAAAGAGCACTTAATCTCAAGTGTGTAGCCAAACAGTATGCACACACTGACATTGAGTGTTGCCTAGCAACAATACACATCATTGTAAACGAGCTCTTCATTGCATTATGTCTTCACTATTCTTCACTCATTATTTCTTATATTATTTATACTATACATTTTTATAGTACAAAAAGTCCTCCACCCTCGCACAAGGAGTTGTGGGAAATATTAGCCGAGAAAGTGTCCACAGATCCACACTTCAGAAATAGCAGACCATCTGGGATTCAACATTCATTTGAACATACTATGATTTTGGACACACTAATTCTAACCTCATATACCATTTAGGAGGAATAGTAGGCCCATTAAGATGCAGCATAGGAGTTAGTCATTGTTTATGACTTTTTGTCTTTACAGAACTATATGGATCTGTCTAAAGGGCACATCCGTGCTCTACAGGAGGGAGACCTGTCTTCTCCGAAAGGTATCGAGGCCTGCATCAATGCCTCCGAGGCTCTGCTGCAGTGTATGAATGTAGCACTCCGACCAGGTGCGTGTGAGAAACATTGCTGGGTTTTGCAGAGGAGGTCATTGGGAACGTAATCATGGATGAGCATACATAATATGTAACTTGCAAGGATTTAAATTCTGTGATGTGTGTGTGTGTCAGGTCATGATAGACTGTCGGCCGTGAAGCAGCAGCAGAACCTGTTTGCTGATCTCAGAGACAATTTTGCCCGTCGCCTCACCAACCACCTGAACAATGTGTTTGTGCACCAGGTAACGGTCAACGTGCATCCGTCTTTTAAATCTTTTGCTTAATGTAATCCCTGTTCATTTTCCTTTCCCCCCCTTTTCTGTGACTGTTTTTTCTATTCTGATTTATCTTCTTCGTTCTGTGACCAGTCTGCTGCTGTTCTGAACTGTTCTGTCTCTCTGTGCCACCTCGCTTCACTCTTAGTTCAACCACTTCAGTCACTTCAAAATGACCATTCCTCAATTCTATAGGTCGTCCTGTCTGTCACTCCCTGTGAGTACACGTTCCCCCCCGTTTGACCCTCCCACTCTTAACCGAACTTGTGTGATCTTCGCCGCCTCCACTAACATCCATCGAATGCCCTTGCTTCCACAGAAGCATGTGTGTGGTGTCCAATTCATCTCAGGATGTCTACAAAGCCCATCAGCTCACCAGCAGGCTCTGTCTGAATTTAACGTTCTCTCACACACCACCTAGAGGTGTGGAGGAAAAAAAAATCACTGCATTGTTTTGTTTAATGAGAACTGCTTCTTATGCTTTCTGGTTATGTGGAGTGAAATACTTATTTTGAACAGGAAAAGATACTGCATGCTATAAATGTGGGCCATATTCAGAGTCAGTGATTTTAGCAACCGAAGTCCGGACTATACACAGAGAAAGATGAACAAACCCAGCCTAGTGCTGTGTAGGTGCAGGGGTTGATTTTGTGAAGATTGAGATTATTGAAATGCTCCAGGTTTTTCTTAAAAAGTGTAAAAAAAAAAAGCAGTTTAAACATAAAACCAATTACAGCTAATAGAGCAGAGAGAAAAGTATAAGAAATTGTCTGTGAAATTGAAAGAATTGGTTTTATAGCCTTGCCTTGGTTTTTGGTCTGATATTTTGGATGTTGTACACACACATCAGTTGTGTTTCTCATGAGTCCACTCTAATCAAAGTCTACAGACTTCTCAAGAAAATAAGCAAACAGGAGTCTAAATACTATTCTAAATAATATTCACGAGAGATTTCAGTTTTGGGTGTCTTTAATCAATTTTTAATTAAGATCCATAATACAGTGTGTTATTGTTACCCCCTGTACATAATGCACCAGAACACTGTAAGCTTTCGTGTTCATAAACGTTGACTTTCTTGATTTGAGAGCTCAATTTTGACAGCCCACCTGCATGACACCGGTACTCATGACTTCTCTTGGGTCAGATGGGATCCCGGTCCTGATACACGCCTCTAATTTGACCAGATAAAAAAGGTCATCCCACTCACACATCAAGTCCAAGCAGCAATTAATTCTGAGGTCAGAATACTAATGAGCGCATTTTGTTATTAACTCGCACTTCACTCGACTCTGAATACGGCCCGGTAGCTGCTGGATGTGAAGTAGAGACGGAGGTTAGTCTGGGGTGTTTGTGTGTGTGGGGGGGTAAGAAAATCAGAAAGCACGGCGTTCCATTTGAGAAAGTGAAGCATGTTTGCTAGTGTCAGGAGAGTAGCTCTGATTCCCTTACAGGGATGAAAGGCTGACTGTAAGGGAATGTTAATTCAGACTAACTGTGTATGTGTGTGTGTGTGTTTGATCATCGTAAGATCATCCCTGTAGGTTTGCTTGTTGCCATTAACGGATTATTTCTTACAGTGATGTCTTCAGAAGCTCTGTTTTAGAGCCTATGCTCTTCTTAGAGGTAATACAATACAGTTATGTATTTGTTTTAACCATTGTATGTGTGTAGGGTCATGATCAGAGCTCGGCGCTGTCTCAGCACACAGCAGAGCTGACCCTGCCCAAACACAGCCCACTACACAGAGACCTGCTCAGATACGCAAAACTGATGGAGTGGCTGAAGAACACGCAGAGGGAGAAGTACGAAGGCCTGTCCAGGGTAAGTGTTTCTTCATCACATGCATCATCATCATCATCATTGTCCTAAGCAACGAAGCATCTTCTGTCTCTTCTTTAACCTAGACCTACGTGGACTACATGACCCGATTGTACGAGAGAGAAATCAAAGACTTCTTCGAGGTCGCAAAAATCAAAATGGCAGGAACCACCAAAGAAGGGAAGGGAAAGTTTGGTAAGATTTGTGTCTCTTCTTAAGTGCTTATTTGTGTATTTTCCTCATTATGCAGGTTCTACATCGTGCTCAGCGTTTGTCCTGTGTTTGCACCGGCCTCTTGCTTGCATTTGTGCATCTGTCTGACTCTAATGTGATACAGAAGATAGAGTTGTCATTGCTTGCTCTAATGTTGCTCTTAATGAAACAAACACTTCAGTTTGTTGACGTCAAAGGCATTAGCGTCAGACCGGACAGACAATCTGAATTGCTAACAGCTCATTAGGAGTCTCAGAGTAAAAACACTTGGGAGGTTAAACTGTCTGGTGTGCCTTAAAATACCTCAAATCACAACGAGTAACGTCTCATTATCATACCAGATTATTTTAACTTAATTTGGTGTGCTATAATACTCTGATCTATTTATCTACATTCACTCAGTAGAAGGTTTGGTGGTGAAGATCAGGTTAATTATAATTATAAATATTGTTTGAATTTAGAGCTGGGTTTTTTATTTTGATTAAATGATTAATGAGCATGCTCTATGACACGAGTTGTGTTTTGAACTAAGAAAACATTCATCTCATAAACTAATTGTTTGAGACCATGTTCAGTCTTAGAGACTTGGAGACTTTTTGCCAGAAGTAGTAGGAGATGATAATGTTTTACGATAAGGCAGGAGAGACACTGACCAGAATGAAAAAGGACGAATTAGTACACGCAACACAAATCCTACACACATCAAAGTGTAATGTAAAGTGTTTCCATACATTAGGACTGTTTTGTATTGCTGTAACACACAACACACGTCACACACACACACACACGACTCAATAGTCAATCTGCTAAACTATTTTGTTTATTAGCTCTATTTGAATCGCTGTACTAATATCTATATAGTAACAAAAGACACTTAGGACTCCAAGAAAGCTTTATAATAAATTCCTAGTACAGCTCTCCCCATCAGATAGAGGAAACTCCACCCACTCTGTCCCATTGTCCCGAGAGGTTGTGTGGAAAACAAAACGCTGTTGAATTTTGTTTTCAAGCAGCCAGTGGGCTTGCAAAGTCGACTCAGGCGCTGCAGCGCATGTCGTTGTGTATATCTCTGACCTCATGTCTAACCCCTAACCCCTGAATGTCCCACTGCATGTCATGAGCCTAACGTGTCTCTGTCTCTGATGCCTGCCTTTCTAACTGGCCTGCAGCCACGCTTCCTCGGAAAGAGAGCGCTCTCAAACAGGAGACGGAAAGTAAGTACCACGCAGCACGCATCTTTCAACGCTTCACTTTCTCGTAATGCCACAATGCACCTCATGCCATTTTTTTGTTTTTTTGTTTCTCTCTGATTTTTGTTCTAGTCAGTAAACCACAACAGATCTCTTTATTAAGCTGTGCAGCATAATTGACCCAAACACACACACGCACACAGGTTTACACACACCCTTTTACACATCTCTCTCAACAGCTCATGCTTGTCATTCATGTTGTCATTCATGTGTTATCCTTTGCTAGACGTTTGTCTGCAGAGCTTCACAAAATGTCTTTGACGGTCAGACGAACCTCAAAGGTTTTGTTTGTTACCAGCTTTTTGTAACGCCATTTCACTTCAGATTGATTTGTTTGTTTCAGTGAACTGTGAACACATGGAGGCTGTTTTATGCACATTATTTCTGTCTAATATACTGAATTTGCAGACTAAATAGGCAAAATAGGAGAATAAAAAGAAAAAAGTGTGAACTTCATGCTATATTATGAAGACAGTTATCGTCTCTAGGATAGTGATATAAAATATAAACAGAGTTGTAGACAAGCTAGTCGAGTTAAATATGTGTGATTAGATGTTGTAGGCCAGTGTTTGTGATTAGTTGTAGTTCTTGTGCTGTACCAGTGGGAGTGTATATCTCTCTCTCTCTCTCTCTCTGTCTGAGCGTCTGTCTTCTCTGGGACTCAGGTCTTCATGGGAGTTCAGGGAAGCTCACTGGCTCCACCTCCAGTCTCAACAAGTTGGCTGTCAGCAGTTCCAACAGCCGTCGTTCACAGTCCTCGTCTTTGCTGGACATGGGCAATATGTCCGCCTCCGACCTGGACGTGGCCGACAGGACCAAGTTTGACAAGGCAAGGAGAGAAATCCTGTTATAAGCCACATCTGTGTTAATCCAGATCAATCTGAAAACTTTTTCTCTTGGTTTTGGTCTCGTGTCCAGGCTGAGACAATGCAACAACTCCACCTCTTTGTCCATTTTAGAAACATAAAGTAAATAACCATCTGAATGAAATGACACAGGCCAAAGCTTCTTATGTTTTTATGCGTGCACAGTATAGAGAACAGTTTTTGGAAACTGTTAGAACTGGAAACACAGTTTCCAGGTCTATCCGGATTGATGTGGATGTCGCCCGTAGTCTGTGTTAAGGTTTGAATAAAAATCTTGTATACCACAGCAACGTTGTATTCTTAAAACTGACTGGTCAGAAGAAAATTGGTCAGGGATCCTGATTATTTGCTTTGGCCTGTTTACTTTATTACTAGTTACTTTATTACATTGATCTGAACATGTTTCGTGTTTAGGATGAGATTGTAATTGTCTGCTGTTTGTGTGTGTAGATATTCGAGCAGGTCCTCAGTGAGCTGGAGCCTCTGTGTCTCGCTGAACAGGATTTCATCATCAAGTTCTTCAAACTACAGCAACAGCCAGCATCAGCTCAGGTGAGTGTGTGTGTGTGAGGGAGGGAGAGAGAGAGTGTGTGTGTGAGGGACAGTGAAAGACAGAGAGAGAGAGAGTGTGTGTGTGTGTGTGTGTGATGGAGGGAGAGAGAGAGTGTGTGTGTGTGATGGAGGGAGAGAGAGAGAGTGTGTGTGTGAGGAACAGTGAAAGAGAGAGAGAGAGAGTGTGTGTGTGTGTGTGTGTGTGAGGGAGGGAGAGAGAGAGAGAGTGTGTGTGTGAGGGACAGTGAAAGAGAGAGAGAGAGTGTGTGTGTGTGTGTGAGGGAGGGAGAGAGAGAGAGAGTGTGTGTGTGAGGGACAGTGAAAGAGAGAGAGAGAGAGTGTGTGTGTGTGTGTGTGTGAGGGGGGGAGAGAGAGAGTGAGTGTGTGTGTGTGTCTTTTTGGTGTGTTTAAGCTGCATATCAGTATTATTCTGGATGTTTATTAGGGAGAATCCACAGATGACTTGGATGGAGTGCTGCAGTCCAGACCAGTCAGTGAGCACAGACACTCCATATCATCAGAGTAAGTGAGGACTCATATCTCTTTAATCATACGTACTTCATCCCTATCATTAACGTCAGTCCGTGTTTATCCGACGTGTTCCATACTCATGTTGGGAACAAATTTTCAGATTGTTGTCTTTACCCAGTCATTGTCATCCAGCCTAATATTCATATCTTTATTTAACTTCCTGGCTTTTTGCTTTCTTTAAACCTTCATGTAAAAATTATTCACCATCCCACTTCTCTCTGCTTCTCTCTCTCTGTCTCTCGCTCTCTCTCAGTAAGGACATGGTGCGGCAGATGATGAATAAGATCTTCCACAGCATCGAGACAGAACTGAACAGTCTGATCGCACTGGGAGATAAAATCGACAGCTTTAACTCGCTCTACATGCTGGTGAAGATGAGCCATCACGTGTGGACAGCCGAGAACGTGGACCCTGCGTCTTTCCTCAGCACCACGCTGGGCAACGTGCTGGTCACCGTCAAGAGGAACTTCGACAAGTGTATTGTGAGTGAAAGGACTACTAATCAACTAATGATGCTGTTCAGTGTTATTTAAACTGGAATAAACATAGAATATAGATTAAATTAACAGCTCTCTGTTAATGCCGTTATATTTATATAACATTTATTTAGATCCATAATTACTGGCACCTTTAGTAAAGAAGATATTGTGCTGTGGATTTTCACATCTGTGTATATTTTTTCTCTTAGTTTGGTCAAATCAGGCAGATGGAAGAGGTAAAAATCTCTAAGAAGAGTAAAGTCGGGATCCTGCCCTTCGTCACAAGCTTTGAGGAATTTGCTGAATTGGCTGAGACAATTTTCCGTAACGCAGAACGACGAGGTGACCTGGATAAAGCGTATGTCAAGCTCATCAGAGCTGTCTTTTTGAACGGTGAGACTCTTAGCTCAGTCAGATTGTTCATCGTTGTTTTATAGGATTGGAGAAATTTGATTGATTTGTGGGACTTCACTTAGTCATCATTAAGTGATTTACAGTAATCTGTAAGATTGCTCTAATTGGATATGTCATTTGTTCAGACAAATATTAATACTAATCAGCTGCTAATCTATGTGTGTGTGTGTGTGTGTGACTGAGCGCAGTGGAGAAAGTGGCCAATGAGAGTCAGAAAACCCCCCGCGATGTTGTAATGATGGAGAACTTCCACCACATATTCTCCACTCTGTCACGCCTCAAGATCTCGTGTCTGGAGACGGAGAGGAAGGAGGCCAAGCAGAAATACACAGATCATCTTCAGTATTATGTTATTAACTCTCTGGGCCAGCCACTGGATAAACTCAATGTAAGGAGCAGAGATTTACAGGAATATCACTAAAATGACTATTTGAAAGTAAGAGCTGGAATAATCAGTGTGATGTCAGTCGTACTGAACTTTTGTTTTGACTGTAAAAGTTTGTGTAAGAGAGTGAGACTTAGGGAACTTTACATGTATTCACTATGTGTGTGTGTGTGTGTGTGTGCACTATAGCAATTCTTTGAAGGGGTGGAGGCACGTGTGGCTCAGGGTGTGAGGGAAGAGGAAGTGAGCTACCAATTGGCTTTCAACAAACAGGAGCTGAGGAAGGTGATTAAAGAATACCCAGGTAAAGAGGTGAAGAAGGGCCTGGACAATCTCTACAAGAAAGTGGACAAGCATCTGTGTGAGGAAGAAAGTCTTCTACAAGTGAGTGACCTGAATCCAGTTCCGTTTGGACCAGAAATCATTTCATTTAACTTCCATTAGCTGATCAGGGCCCACCATGGCTGAATGACCCTGGGGTATATGTTAGGATGGTGTTTTTATTATTAGTAGTAGTAGAGGTAGAAATGATTAATTATCAATACTATAAAATACAATTATTATTATTATTATTATTATTATTTTTTAATGTTTGAGGTGTTTGTCACATTCCTGTCACTTGGCACACACAGTAGAAGTGATGGTCATCTGTGTCTGGGAACACATACCTGGACCTGGACGAACGGCAGTGGCTCTTGTTCCTTGTTGACATTCGGGAGTCAAGACAAAAAATTCACAATTGCTTCCATCATCTCAGTCATTTTAGATTTTGTGCTTTTTAGAACTTTTAAAAACTTCTCGTACAGAGGTTCAACAGATTCAACGTACATTTGGCTCAAACCAAAAACATGCAAAATTATGAACAAATATCTTAAAAGGTGTTGCCATGTCAAGGCGGTCAGTAAACATCACACACGGGAAGTGTGACCTGATTCCACTAAACACTAACTGCTGATTGTAGTAGAATTATGCAGCAGCTTTGTTCTCAGATGAGGATAAAGTGAGGATGCCTTGATGGTGTGGGGGACAGAAAACCAATCCAGTGATGTGTTTCAATCTGAATTTCATTTGACCAGGTGGTGTGGCACTCCATGCAGGACGAGTTCATCCGCCAGTATAAGCATTTTGAGGGGCTGATCAACCGCTGCTATCCCGGCTCGGGCATCACCATGGACTTCACCATAAAGGACATGCTGGAGTACTTCTCCAGTATCGCCCAGTCCCATTAGCACTGGAAAAAAGTGAGGGAGGAAGAGGTGTGTGTGTGTGTGTGTGTGTGTGTGTGTGTAAAACTGTTGAGGGATCCACTTCAATGTTGTAAGCTTTATAAAAGGATATGCAGTGCAGCCTGATCTGTGTATATATACTAAAACACTAAAATCAATTAACTGTATTTATCAGCTTTTTTCCCCCTCAAACCCCTGATTAAGTCACAGGATAAAAACAACACTGGACTGGACCGTCTTTATAAATGTATAATAAATAATCAGATGCTTAAATGTTACTGTGACTGAATTTGCTTCTTTCTTTGGGGGAAAACTCCCCAACATTTTAACTCCACATTAAAATCTGTGTTAATCTCCATACCTGATGCCAAATGTTGAATAATAATAATAATAATAATAATAAAAAAGCCTCCACATGTATTTCTGGATTTGTGGAATTATTTCAATATTGATTTGACTTTTCTGTTCAGGTTCAGAGAGAAGAAACAGACAGTCATGAGAATTAAAGGTGCATTGGGTAAGATTAGGTCTCTAACAGTTATGTACTGCGTGTTTGATTTTAACTCATTTAGAGATCACTGCGGTCTATTTTGATAAATCTCTGCTCCCGCTACCTATGGTTAGCTGTAGAGTGTCTATAAAATCATAGATTCCAGACCAGAAGTCTGATTTCCTCCGCCACTTACACCTAATATTTGCACATGTGCTGGTCATGGCTTAAACTAAACATTTTAATCATGTTCTAAGGTTATTTGTACAAATAAGACATTAAAAAATATTGACTATTGTACCTTTAGTGTACAGAAAAATAAACGGTCCTAATCTACAGCATCAGAAGGATTCGGCCATTTTTATGAAAAAGCAGGCTGCTCTCAGGTTCAGTCTCCTCTACTGCAGCTCTCTACTGGCAGAGCTACCTCTGAGTGCTGCACCTCGATCCATCAGATCCACTAGCACCGCTCGACTGACCCCACCATCTCTCAGGGTAACAGGTAGGTATACATCGAGAATCTTCTCGGTTCTGGCACTGAGGTGGTGGAATAAACGTCCCCTAGATGTTTGTACAGCCGAGAACACTGACCATCTTCAAACGACGTCTGAAGACCTACCTCTGTTCCTGAAGCACTTAAACTAGATCAGGGGTAGGCAAGTTCGGTCCTAGAGAGCCGCAGTCCTGCAGATTTCATCTCCAGCCCTGAAAAAAAAAAAAAACTCACCTGCCTGTAGCCTCAGTAATCCTGAAGACCCTGATTAGTTTATTCATGTGTGTTTGCTTAGGGTTGGAGCTGAAACCTGCAGCACTGCGGCTCTTCTAGGACTGAACTTGCCTACGCCTGAACTAGATCTTATTTTCCCCAGTTTGTTTTCTGTATTGTTGATTAAAAAACTTGTTAATGTATTCATGGATAAAGATTCCAAAGCACTCTCTCTGGATCAGAGCTTCTGCCAAATGCCAGAAATGTAAATGGGAATGTAAATGCAATCTCCACCCCCACACCACAACATGGAGTTACTACATTTCCCACAATCCCCCTTTTCCAAAATACTCCTCCACCGAGAACTGTAGAAGTAAGAACTGAGTGTAGAGCGATAGCGGAATGGACTCGCGTTAACTTTGCCACGTTCGCTCTTGTTTTATCTGAGAAAGGGAGTGTGTGTGTGAGTGAGTGTGTGTGAGTGTTTCTCTCCGCTATGCCGGCTCGGAACCCGGAGTGCGGGACGCGCGGCGCGAGCGGCTCTTCGGTGCTGCGCTTTAGTCCCGCAGCGAGCTCGCGCTCCACGCACCGCCGCCGCCGCTCGGCCCTGCTGCCCTCCGTGCTCACGTTCGCCGTGATCGTGGCGTCCGGAGGCCTGCTGCTGCTCATCGAGAAGGGAATGCTCAACGGCATGCACACACCAGCACCTCTGGCCAACGGCAAGAAACCTGAGTACCGGCTCGCGCCGCGGGATCCAGCTGTGGACGTGGAATCGCAGGTATGCGCAGCGTTAACTCTCTCCTGCGCCACCGGAAACGGAGGAGCCCCCAGCTGTGGGCGACCCGAGATACACACGTAGCGTTTTCTTGTCTGCTTATTTCCGCTCTTTTACTATTTCATTTTAGTTTTTGCATCACCAGCACTTTTTTCTCATAGAGCCAGAGAACTTGTGACAGCGCCTTTAACCACCTCATTACGCTTTATTTCAGGAAACAACACAACTTCTAACACACACACACACACACATCTGTGCATTAGTCAGAAGTCCACACGAATGAAGTGGTTAAAAATGGATTACTTAAACTTTTTTTTTTTTTTTTTGCTTAATCATGAGTTTCTAAATTACAGAAACTAAATATACACTATATTGCCAAAAGTTTTGGGACACCCCTCCAAATCACTGAATTCAGGTGTTGTTTTTCAGGTGTTGGGCTCGGCCCCTTCGTTCCAGTGAAAGGAACTCTTAATGCTTCAGCTTCATACCAAGACATTTTGGACAATTTCATGCTCCCAACTTTGTGGGAACAGTTTGGGTGTTGACCCCTCTTCCTGTTCCAACATGACTGCACACCAGTGCACAAAGCAAGCTCCATAGTCCTGACCTCAACCTGATAGAACACCTTTGGGATGAATTAGGGGTTCATCTTCAAACTGTTCCCACAAAGTTGGAAGCATGAAATTGTCCCTATATGTCTTGGTATGAAGCTGAAGCATTAAGAGTTCCCTTCACTGGAACTAAGGGGTCGAGCCCAACCCCTGAATTCAATGATTTGGAGAGGTGTCCCAAAACTTTTGGCAACATCATGTAAGTTTGGATTCACAGATTCAAGTCAGCAACTTGGCTTGAACAGTAATAACTTCACAGTAACGTAATCTTTCACTGTGAACAGCTTATGCTTTATAAACCTCTCGAACCATGTCCAGGACTTATCTTAAAACAAACATCTCAGATTCTCTGCTCATTAAGAATCTAATTTGTGGATCATAATAATAACTAAAAAATCCTGGTATTGATTCTTATCATGACATTAATAACATGATGTAGATCCAGAGCAGAAGAAGAGCAGGTTTATTCCAACATTAATCATGTAAAAGTACTCACATTAAAAAAAAAAATTAAAAGTAATATATGAGCTATTTGCTAACCTTTTTGACCATTTAACCTCCAGCTGCCTCACTTAGTGTCCTCCGGATCTCTCTATCACCTGCATACAGATCTCACAGCTCTCATCTGAATGGGTTGGGTGTATAGTAAAAACCTCTAAGAACAAAATGAAGATGTGAATTTTACAGATGTTTAGATCGTCAAAAACATGTCACGTCTGGCCGTCTCATCTGTATACACAACATAAATAGTGTAGCATATAGAAGACAAAATCGATGCTACATGAAGAGGACATGCTGATAAATAGTACAAGTGTAAAACATGAGGATCAGGAGGTCAGTAAACACACCAACATCAACACAAAAGTGTGACTGTGTTAATTACACGGGAATGAAACTCTACGCAGCAGCATGGAAACGTACTGTGCAGTCCCATCGAGTCTGGGGATTAGTCCAGAAAGAGGGCTCAATGAGGTGAATTAGCCCAATCCGTGACCTGTTGATAGGTTCGGAAAACCAGATTTAAAGATTTTACCTCACCCTCACCAGCAGGCAGCCCGAGTCAGGATTAAAAGCCTCAGTCATCAGTCAAGTGCGGAAAATGTGATTAATTATGGCTTGGAGTGAAGCGACCCTGACCAGGATACAGCGGTTACTGAAGAAGAAGAAAGGATGAATGAAGAGAAACCACAAATTTTTTCAGCATGAGAACAAAATGTGTTTGTGCAGTTTTTAATCTGTTAAAAAAAACTAACTGGTTGAGATGGCAACTGCTGAGGAGAAGCTAGGGTGATGAAGGGTTTATGTGGTTTATAGCTTAAACTTTCCAGGTCATACATTATATGTAGGCTGTACAATTATAATACAATCATAACCAGGGAAAAATATAGGGCAGGAAGCTAGTTCCACTTTTGACCTGTGAAGATCAAGCATTGTTTATGGAAGGTGGATCATCAGCACTTCCCCAGCACACGTACATCTTTATGAGTGAGGAGCGTTTCTGGCTAAACAGAGGCTTGTAGTAAATAACAACAGTAAAGTGTGAGTGCTTCTGAATCAGAAATGCCTCTAGTTGGTTGTGTAACTTTGTGTAAATGTAGGAATAAGCTATTGCCTGTGCTAGCTGTGTTGACTGGCTCTAGCTAAACACTGTCAATGTTATTTTAACAAAATGAAGGTTATTCTGGCATGAGGAGGGGTTGAGGACACTTCAGAAATGAATCACCGTGAGACGTGCACAGAGAAGACGTTGTCGGCCAAAACTTTCTGGCTCCACTACCGTAAAAACAGTGTCTATGTAAAGGAGCTGAAAAAGTGTTAGTTTTGGTCACTTTTCAATTTTATTTTGTCTTTCCCTCTTTTTAGATTATTTTTAATATTAATTTGTCCAGCGTTTCTTCACAACAGAACTTGTCTAGACTCAAGACCCAATATTTTCGGCTGTTTTCTACATAAACATCTTCAATCCCAAGAACATCATACACATAAATAAATTCCATTTCCTCTATGCAGCAGCATGCACAAGCATACAAAGAAAGCTTTAGAGGAACTGAGAGACTAGTCATTATTTTGTCTTGAAAAAGAGCCATACATGACCATGCCGGTGGAATGCGTAGTGTAAATACTGTGTCTGTTTAAAATCTGTTTGTTTATGTGGTTTTTCATCTGCGTTTTATCTTTCTTTATCTGGCTGCTGTGTAAATGGTGAGCAAGTGCAGCTTGTAGCTTGTTTCCCTGCAATTTCTGCATCATTTACTGAGATAAGCGTGCTCTGTCATTGCCGTGGTGCGGAAGCAATACATAAACACGTACGGTTTAGAAGGTACTGGAAGCATGCAGTGTACTGGGATTGCTGGTGCAGTACAGAAGCATTAATTTCCATCTACATAAATGAATCACGATCATTAAAACCAGCGCTTTACTGTGTAATTGTTGAGAGGTTGCACAGCATAGCTTAAGTTAAATCTGGCCTTGGTCTGAGGTCTGGAGGTTGATTTTTATGCTTCATGTCCAAGCAGAACACAAGAGTAACACTCCTACGGTCTAGGGTGCATGTGGCCAAATTGGTGTCTGACTTGTTTGACAAGCAACGATCCAAAAAACACTTGTGTGGGATTATTTGGATCAACCAACAGGTGAATCAGCAACACAGACAAACCCATAAACTGTAGCCGAGTTGCCCACCCAGTTAGTGGAAAAGTACAGTTAAAACTGCTGGGATGGGCCCCTGGTGGTCCAGCAACTGGGTTCGATTCCCAGGCAGAGAACCGACCCAGCTGTCGTATGAGGGGTTACCTCTCAGCGCCGGGCCCCAAACCCAAATAAAATGGTAGGATTGCATCAGGAAGGCAGTGTCCTGTTCCGGAAAAAGTCCGATTTTCGTGTTTTGCGTTCCGGTATTCATTTTAATCGATCCGGCATTAACTTGTGCCTGGTGACCTGACAGCGTATGTGTGTGTGTGTGTGTGTGTGTGTGTGCGCGCGCGCGTGAATGATTGAGTGAAACACAGCGGGCAAGTCTGGGTTTATGCAAATACACTTAGAGGTAACGTTTAGCTATTGGTCCTCAACGTATGTTTTTTGACCAATCAGCTTTCTTAAGTTTACAATTACTCTCATTGGTTGGTGATTATTGTAAGCGGATAGAAAGAATGGTTTATTGGTCTACATAAATAAATATATTTTTAAAATGTCAAAGAGACAAACATATTTACATTTTTTTTTAAATCCACGAGAAAAGTTGATGGTGTGCCTGATCAAAAGAAATACCGAGAAGATGGAACTGCACACCTGGATGAAGATAGCGGGAGACAGAAGCAAAGCGAGTTACACCGGTCAGAAATAACGGAGGACGCAACCACGGTGACAGAAACTTCCACTGACCAGATAAATGATACTGAGCACAGTCCTACTAAATCGCATACGGCAGCCGAAAGCATAGGGTAGCAGCATGGGCGTCGCTAGGCCAATTTTAGTGGGGCTTTAGCCCCCCTAACATTTCTACTCAGCCCTCCAAAAATTCTGCGATTCTCCATAAACTCTACACAAATTGGTGATCTCCTCAGTCCCCTTTAAATTTCATATGAAAACGGCGGCTCTTCGGCTCTTCCCCGTCTTTCAGCGCGTTCTTCAATCCGCAGACCGCGGCGTCGCAGAGCGAGGATCAGAGGAAGTGTGTGTGTGTGTGTGTGTGTGTGATCAGGAAGACTCGTATTTGGCTTGTTCAGTACTCAAATGTTATACATATCTATGCAATACAGTGGAATGCTGCAATAAGTTTATCATCCTACCCTGTTAGTCAAACGTTTATTTTATTTTATTTATTTATTTTTAATATTATACCCTCACTGGGGGCTGAGCCCCCCTTAAATGAAAATCCTAGAATCGCCTCTGGGTAGCAGAAAGCCAGAAGAGCCAGTCAGTACACAATTCTACAGAGTTGTTAATGCACAGGCGGAACAGATTAAACCGACTTCTACATTATTCCGAACAGCTTACAAAGAGGCAAAACGCAGTAGACCTGCCCATGGATTCGAGCACGAAATTGATTGGCAAGAGTTAAATGGCTTCGACTTGGGGCGTTTATAATTACGCTACCACCGATTAGTGACGTCATGTTCCGGGAAAACTGAAGTTGTGTGTTTGGTGTCGGTCACAGCGGCGAGAGACTGCTGGTTTTGTTCAGGAAATTATTCATTTACAAATTAAGCACTGCAGGAAGGGCTTCCGGTGTAAAACCTGTGCCAAAATCAAATATGAGGATCAGATGATTCACTCTGGCCCCCAGACAGGGAGCAGCTGAAAGAACGACAAAGACGATGGATGGATGGATATATGGTTCAACCAACAGGTGAATCAGCAAAACAGACAAACCCATAAACTGTAGCTTAGTTGCCCACCCAGTTAGTGGAAAAGTACATATACATGTACAAGTACATGATTCGCTGTGGCCCCCAGACAGGGAGCAGCTGAAAGAATGACAAAGACAATGAATGGATGGATGGATGGATGGATATTTGGATGTTTGAATGGATGGATATTTGAATGGATATATGGATAGATGAATGGATGGATGGATGGATGGATGTTTGAATGGATATATGGATAGATGAATGGATGGATGGATGGATGGATGTTTGAATGGATGGATGGATGTTTGAATGGATATATGGATAAATGAATGGATGGATAGATGAATGGATGGATAGATGGATATTTGGATGGATGTATATTTGGATGGATGGAAGAAAGAAAGAAAGTTAAATGTTCTTAAATGCTCAGCTACACTTTCAACACTTACCTCACTTTTGGTGGCTTTGTTAACCAGTAAGGAGCCTTGGGGTGCATCACAGTCACAACAGCATTCAGCATCATCATCAATCATGTCTTCAGGTGCTATTCTGAATTCTATGTCTTTACAGCACTACAACACTAATATGTCAAGATCCAGTAGTAAGCTACACCTGTGATACATTTATATATTTATTGTCATTAATAATTTCTCAGAAATGGTTGTGTCTTTAGATCGTCTATTACATATAAGCATAAGTAACTATAAATAAGTATAAATACAAATTCCCCCACATTCAAACTGATCCACTGGTCTTCATGACTGAGCAGTTGAAACATATCTGGAATGAAGTACAAAACTAGAGGAGGAACTCACAATGAGCAATGAATATGGCTGCTAATCAAAACAGTAAGGATGAAGCAGATGTTAGTGATGAAACAGATCAGTTGTCAACATATTCCACGTCTTGCTGCGTACAATGAAGATCAAGATCTCAGTATCTTAAAAGCTGTCAGATAGAAAATTCTGAAGTGTGAAATTTTGACTTCACTGAAGTGTCATATACTTTGTAGCCACTTCTAAGTCCCTAGTAGTTAGATTTCTTCAAATTGACACGTGTGTTATGAATCACAGTAGATCCTGTTGGCTGATTGTTAGCCCTGATATAGCACTAATACTGTATTATTGTTGTTGGATGTTTTCTAATCCCTTAATAACTACCTCCTTTTCCTCAGATTGTGCAGGATATCCGTAACCGCACTATCCGTGCGATGTGTGGCCATCAGAACACAGCTCACAGCGTGTGGTCTCTCAGCTCACTACAGAGGAAAACCCTGCTGCAGCACATCCTGGTGAATGAGAAGTATCGCTTCCTGTACTGCTACGTGCCCAAGGTGGCCTGCTCCAACTGGAAGAGAGTGCTGAAGGTGCTGAGCGGCGCACTGGCTGACGTGAATGTCCAGATGAAGATGGACCACCACGCCGACCTGCTCTTCCTCTCCGACTTCTCGCCTGAGGAGATCCGCCACCGCTTGCACCACTACTTCAAGTTCATGTTTGTGCGCGAGCCGATGGCACGGCTGCTCTCCGCTTACCGGAACAAGTTCGGGGAGATCAAGGCCTACCAGCACAAATACGGCGCAGAGATCATCCGGCGTTATCGGAAAGGTTACGCAAAGAATACTAAAGTAGCCGGGGACGACGTGACGTTTGCGGAGTTTGTGCGCTACCTGCTGGACGAGGAACCCGAGCGCATGAATGAGCACTGGATGCCCATATATAACCTGTGTCAGCCGTGTGCTGTTCAGTATAACTTTATAGGCTCGTATGAGAGGCTAGAGAGTGACGCGGCGTACGTGTTGGAGCGCATCGGTGCTCCTCAGCACGTGCAGTTTCCTGAACGTCAGGCATGGTATAAACCTGTTACGAAGGAGACGTTGCATTATTATCTATGTACAGTTCCTCAGAAGCTGCTTCGAGAACTTTTGCCAAAGTATATTCTAGACTTTTCTCTATTTGGCTATCCTCTGCCCAACATCACCACTGAGTACTGTCGGCACTAGCATAGACTTTTATACAGATGCATATCACAGCTGTTTCGTTTTATTCCATCTGTGAAGTTACAGTATTTTGATTTTTTTTTTTTCTATTTCTTTATATAAATTTTGTACAGAATTGGGAATATATATATATTTCATTCTGACCTCTGAAAGGTGTGTTTTGAAAGCTATTTAAAGGTTAACCACTATTTAGCACTGGAACAGAGGCAAAGTTTTTAATAACTAAAAAATCTATTTTTATGGACATCATTATCAACAGTAATTGCCACACTGTTGGGGCAAATCATTACAAGTTGTGCTGGGCACAGACTTTACAATGCATCAACAAGAGTTTTCATTATTATTTCATTATTTTGCCTATGTGCCTTTCCCCATGCCCAGTATTATGAATTCTGTTTGGATAAGTATCAATGTAAATACACGTTTTATATAGTGGACACAATGCATTAAGCCATATCTAGATGAATAAGGATCCCCACTCTGAGACGGTCTTGAGTTAAATCCCTTAAGAATGCAGTCTCACAATCAGAAAGGCTATTTCCCATTCGGTTTGTGAAACTGCATTCTTAAGGGATGCGAGCCAAAGGAAATATGCTGAAGTTGCTTTTCTTGAGAACTCTAAAAGAACCAGAAAAAGCCAAACCTTATAGTGACAGATGCTTAACAGAATTGCTTAACAAAGCCATAATCAGGAGCAAACATGACAGATGTTTAGGGGGAAAAAACAAGCATTAATAATTGACGATGTTTGCTGGGACAACGTACAGTATAAATAAGCTGTTTCTTCCATTCATTAGTAATTTTAGCATTTTTCGTTCCATAAAGGATCAAACATCCAATGTGAAGTTAAAAAAAAAATAAAATAAAAGTTTTGTTTAGCAGTGGTCAGTTTTCTCCTTTGCATTCTTGCATCTCCTCGTGTTCAATAAACATCTGACTGCTGGAAAGGAAGTGCTGTAAGAAACTAGGTACATTTTTTTATTCAAGTTAATAAATTAATGATTCACGTGAACACACAAACGATGGACGAAACACAACACCAGTCATAAGTTTGGGGTTTGAGAGCTCTCTCTGTAACACTGGCAGCCCTGAGGACTTTTGGTCATTAGTATTGTTTGGTCTCCTTCACACACTAACATTTCACATAAAAATACTAGAATTTATGTAAAAAATAAAAAAAAAATCACAGGAAATAAATGTATTAATAATTCATCAATCTGTTCTATTACAAAAGCATGTGTTTAAAAGTTCACAGAAAAATAGTAACATACATATATATATAAAAAAACACAATTTCCTTCAGGATATTAAATAAAACAAACATGTTTTTCTGTTTGGCTTTGTGGCATGATTGGGTTGTAACAGCCTGTCAGTGCATTTGTTATCTAGGATAAATCTAAGGCTTTATGTTCTTGATAAAAAAAAAAAAGCTTTCATGCAAAAAAGGCACCAATCAGAATTCAAGCCACAATGGAATGAAGTACTGTAACCAGAAACAGACATCAGATGGCCTCTCCTACCACATTCACAACAAGAGGGATGACGTATGAACAGCATTCCCAGAGAGTAACTCCTTCTGATGCCCACTTTCGGAAGATCCTCAGGTTTATTTTCTTCTCTCTAGTCCTTAAAACTCACACTTCTGAAATGAAGCACAATTAAGTGTAAGATGAATGATACTTATATATATATATGTATATGATACACTTATGGTCATGAGCTTTGGGTCATGACCAAAAGGACGAGATCCCGGATACAAGTGGCCGAAATGAGATTCCTTCATAGGGTGGCGGGGTGTTCCCTTAGAGATAGGGTAAGGAGCTCTGTCACCGCGGAGTACAGCCGCTGCTCCTACATATTGAAAGGGGCCAGTTGAGGTGTCACGGGCATCTGTTTCGGATGCCTCCTGGACGTCTCAGGGGAGGTTTTCCGGGCATGCCCCACCAGGAACAGCCCCTGGGGAAGACCCAGGACACGCTGGAGGGACTATGTCTCTCGGCTGACCTGGGAACGCCTTGGAATTCCCCCAAAAGAGTTGGAGGAAGTGTCTAGGGCAGGGGTGTCTAATCTTATCCACAAAGGGCCGGTGTGGGTGCGGGTTTTTATTCCAACTGAGCAGAAGCCACACCTGAGTTTACTGAAAGTAAAGTTTACTGATCTACTGATTAGCCAGTTGGAATCAGGTGTAGCTTCTGCTTGGTTGGAATGAAAACCTGCACCCACACCGGCCCTTTCTGGATAAGATTGGACACCCCTGGTCCAGGGAGAGGGACGTCTGGGCATCCCTGCTTAGACTGCTGCCCCCACGACCCGGCTCCGGATAATCGGGAGACAATGGATGGATGAGTGATACTTCAGTAATGTAAGCTCTATCACTCTTGTTTAAACCAAAACCAGTGTCATGTCTAGTCTTCTGTTTGTATTCCTGCTTTTTCAACTGTGTGTTCCTAAAAACAGTTGATTCTTGAATTTATGTTCTCTATCATTTGCATAGAAGGAAAAGTGAGGTTAAGGTTAAGTTACTGAACTCCCCAGTTACAAAATGCTATTAAAAAAAAAAAAAAAAAAGTCTACATGTGTGTGTGGTACACTGCAATGGACTGGCATCCATGGGGTGTATTCCCGCCTTGTGGCCAGCATTCCCGGGACCGCTGGAGATGATGAGGATTGAGTTAGGTTACTTGGGTTACTAGCTCCTAGCAGATACAAACAGTCATGCCCCTCAGTTGTATCCGATTTTTAAAGATCAAGTACAGTTGTCATGAAATATCCTATTTACCAACAACCTTTTTAATTATTATTATTATTGGGTGCGTCTCAATCAGCTCCCTAGTTCACTAGTCAGGGTGTTGTCCATTTTAAGAGCCGTCTGTCTCGTTCTTTCTCTCTATTGCAAAATCCTTCCAGTGCGCTGAAATGTTCACTCCCTAAACAACCCCACAATGCCCTGCAAAAACCAGGGAACATGCCGTCATATTTTCCGTTGCCTCTCAGCTCGAAAAAAGAGGCTCTCAGCCAACTTCATCCACAAATATAAGTAGCTTGTTATCATTGTTGTAGCGCTCAAATGATTACTTACTTTAGATACGTTTCATTCCCATAGTTGACATTCTATATAACTAGACATGCTAAGTGTTTAATGAATTTTTAAAAATCCACTAGCTACAAATGTTTCAAGGATAAGTAACAGAAGGATGAATGTATCTTTCATAATGTACTTTAAAGATAAAAATAATGTCAGTCCTGCGTGTTGTGGATAAAGGCCAGTTTTACAACAAGAAGCACAGTCTTGTTGCTGGAAATTGAGTCATCAGAGTCCCACTGTGTAATGAGCCAGGGTCCAATAAGTGCTTCAACTACGCCAGATCCTGATTCACCAACTAGGGAGCTAGAGAGCTGATTGAGACGCACACGTTGAATTTATTTCCTAAAGGTCCGAAAGTTAATTCAAAGAGTTTATTCATTTTAAATTATATGAAATAAAATATACTAAGGCATCTAATAGGAAAAATCTCAGTTGAAATGTTTGCACCCCCCCTTATAAATGACTTGTTTGCTCAACCTGCACCTTTATAACTGCCTCCAGTCTCTTTCATATCCTCTGCACAGTTTTTGGATCAAGCCCAAGCCCACTCCCCAGCACGTTCTTCCAGTTACACCTCTGTCTATTCTTCCTGAACTATATGTTACAGCCAAACATCGTCTTAGAAAACGTCTGTTGGTATCATTCACGTTCCGGCTTGTCTGTATGTTTCAGGATACAGTATAGGTTTCAACATCATGAACACCATTAAGTTTGCGTTCGTTCAAGCCAGTTTGTTTATTTGTTCTATAGCCTCTGATTCTGATTGCACTGATCATGGAAATTCTTTTTCTGCATTATAATGACGTTTGCTTACATATAAAAGTAATTAGTGAAAAAGTAACCCAGCAAACACTCACTTTTCTGGAGATTTTTCAATTAAGCGCTCTGGTGTGCGTAAGGCAGAAGGTTCAGGGGACGATGGGCGGGGACTGTGTGAGGTACTGAGGGGGGAGGAGCTACGCAGTGATGTAAAAGACACACCCTGTCTTCGCATCTCCTGGACTGCCCTTTCCCTGAGAGTGAGAGATGGGTGGAAGAGTCAGTTGAATTCTGGTATGATGTTGCCAAACGTTATGATATATTGCACGTGTGTATTAGGTACGCCTGAATGTCTCACCGCTCAAAGCGCTCTGTGGTCAGTTGCCTCTTCAGCACGTCCATTTCTGCCTGGAGATGAGACAATTTTCCGCGCAGCTGAGAAACCTCTCTAGCGTGACTTGTCCTGTAGCAACCAAACACACAATTATGTTTAATGAGATCCTTTTACACACACGACCTTCGTTACTGCATGTACCAGTTTAAAGTCTATAGAAGAGACGGCACTGCTGACTGAATATCATCGTCATCGACTGTGCTGAGGAAGGAGCATCTGTACATTCGTATCTTATTAATTATCTATTCAGCAAATGATGTGGCAGTAGTGTAGTGTATAAAATCACACAGATACAGTCCAAGAGCAAACATCAGAATGTGGAAAAATGTGATCTTTTTGGCCGGGGCATGGTTGTTGGTGCCAGACAAATAATTTGGAGTATTTCAGGAATTACTGATCTCTGGGAGTTTTTGTTGAAGGACGGTGTATAGACTTTCCACAGCATAATGAACCATCTAGTGAGCATTGGTTACACAGGTGAAATGACATCTTTGATGAGAGTTTAGAGGAGAATGGCCAGACTGGTTCAAGTTCCCAAGAAGGCTACAGTAACTCAAATAATCACTCTACAACCGTAGCCAGCTAAAAAGCATCTCAGAACACAAAAAACATCAAACCATCTGGTGAATGGGCTACAAAAGCAGAAGGGTTTACATTAGATTCCACTTCTGTCAGCCAAGAACATTAAACTAAGGCTACTCCGGGCACAGAAACCTGGAAAAACCTTTAACGGTATCAAAATCTCACCCGCTGTAGTTTTAGGTCATTTTTTATTTTTTTGTATTGAGGTGGCTTGTGTAAGGGGAGTGCACTGACTCCTTTCTGACCCTTACGTTTTGCTGTCTGCGAGAGCCAGGCGGTCTTTGAGCACTTTCAGCTCTGACTCCCTCTCACTTGCACTGAGGTGGTTCTGAAACTCTTTCTGTCGGTTGGTGGTCAGCAGCGTCTCCAAGTTACGCACAGTCACCTTCTCGCTAGCCAGCTGCTTCTTCAGGAGCTCCATCTCTGACCGTACATCCTCCAGCTCACCAGTCATCTGAGTTACACAACATAGACAAGGTTTAGTAACTCCTCCAGAGAGCTCCTCCTTATACGATGAGCTGAGATGGTTTGCTATTAACAATGGGTATATGTAAATGCTTAGATTGTGTATGTACCATATAACACTCACCCGCTCCAGCTCCATGCTCTTGGCAGCAAGTTGCCGTGTGGTCAGCTCTTTGCTGGAGTCTAGTTTAACGCAGAGCTCACGTACGGAGGCGAGATCGGCTAGCACCGATGCTTTCTCTGCCCGTGCCGACTGGAGCTCGTCCTCTAGCCGAGACGTTGCCCGCACCAGAGAGGATACCTGAGCCTCATACGCCTGCAGTGCATTCATGTGCTACACATTTAAACAAGGAGAGAGCAGCAAGGAGTGGACAAGTGAAGATCAGAAGTCCAAAAGTTTCACTCCTCTACCATAAAGGTAGGTTTGTAGAATAAATTATAATTTTCTTAATATATATTTGTCATTCAAAATAAAAATCTTTATACATTTTGCAAAGTAGTGCCACAATATTAGTATAGTTAATATAAAATTTCCACAACTACCACAAGAGAAAACACTGTTTATTTAGCATCCAGTTTTGCAAAGCTATCTTTGATTAATTTTAATTGTAATTGAAATTTGTACATTCTTATTACCTCCTGTATCTCTCGGTCCTGCAGGGAGAGCTTCTCTCGGAGGTGTCTGCGCTCCGTGTCAGAGGAGAGAAGCTCCAGTTTGATGGAATTGTTGAGACCCTCAGCCTGCTGCAGTTTTAGCTCGCGCTCCTCAGCGTTTATATGTGCTGAGCGGAAACGCTCCAACATCTCCCTGTTCTCCTGTTCCTGTTGAATGTCCCTCATATCATCAGCTGATGTACTTCCACAATAAAGGTGCTAATTCGTGATATGCTGTCGTTCTTTGTCGTTCTTAAGTTGTACAAATTGCTTCAATTGAAAGATGCCTTGATTATTAGACGGATAACAACACAGCAATACTAAAAGCAAGCATTTTCTTTTTTTTAAGACACATCTTTTGAGAAATCCACAGATCCATACATTACCGTGAAGCGACACATAAATGCGGTTTACCTTGGAGGCCATTATTTTCTCGATCTTGGCCACTTCAGAAATGTAGGAGTGGACTCTCATCTTTAGCTCATCCCTCTCTCTCAGTGCCTCTTCCATTTCTCTGTGCACTGCCTTTACACAACAGCACAGACACACTGTATTTACCTAAATGTTCATGGAGCTGGAGTGCTATTGTCCATCATGTCAGTGTGTGTACCTGGTTTTCTCTGGTCATGGTGGCCAGGTCATCCTGTAGTCTGCGGTTCTCTCGCAGTGCAATCTCTCTGTCATGGCTGACAGATGAGAGTTCCTCCTGCGACTGATCTAACTGTCTGCGAAGACTAGCTATCTCCCGCTCTCGGCTGCTCAGCACCCCCTTTAGTTGTCTATAAAATACACAACACACTCAAAATCTGTAACAGCAACTATCACAAATACAAAATATTTTCTACCACATAAGGACACAACAGAATTGTGTTCATATAAAGATGTGATTCATACAAAAATAATCCATGCCAAGGTGCTGTGTTTCCCAAAAACTATTATTTGACTGTGACTGTTTCTAAGCATTGCCTGGATTGGCAAGACTCCTTTCATAAATGTTCTAACAGAAAAGCACATCAACAATATCCTCATTTGTTAAAAATGTATTTTTTTTATTCATTTATTATTATCTTAGAGCCTAAGACTAATCTTAAGGCTTTGGACTACTGTTCAGAAGGTTGGGAGTTTGAATCCCACGTCCACCAAGCTACCCCTGGTGGGCTTCTGGCCCTTAACCCTCAATAGCTGTTGTATAAAAATGAGATAAAAATGTAAGTCTGGATAAGGGCATCTGCCAAATGCCAGAAATCTAAATGTAAAAACAAATAACATGTTAGAATGAGTGCATTAGCATTAAGCTATCATTCCTGTTACAGCCAAAACTGACCAATCAAATTTGAGAATTCAGCCACACACACACACACACACTCACTCTAAAGAGTTCTCCATTTCTGTTATGGTGAGTCGAACTTCTGTCAGCATCTTCTCCTGCAGAATAATGGAATCTCATGAATAGTTAACATCACAAATAATAACCTGGCTTAACTTTATAACTGTATAAATACATTTTCAGTATTCTTGGTTTTAATATTGTCTAAAAACATAATATAAGGGGAGCATAAGGACAGTGATAATCCCTGTTATGTGATGAGGTGACACTATGGTACCTTCTTGTTTAGCTGGTCCTTCAGCAGGACCATACTCTCTGCCTTCTGGTCCACTGCCTCCTGCAGAATGTCCTTCTCTCGATCCAGAGATGCGATGGCAGCCTGCAGCGTTGCCACCTCATCTTTTTGAGAAGACCCATTCCTAGTCAGTTCGGCTAGAAAAAAAAAGACATGCTTATTAGAAACACTAATAAAATAATGAATATATAATAGTAGATGTGAGTGTTGTATCGGTCAAATTGTGTATGTCACGAACCATACAGATGAGCATGTTAGTGCGATGACTTACTGATTCTCTCCTCTAATTTGTCCATTTGTTGGTGAGCTGCCTGCAGTTCGCTAGCCTTTACAGACAATCTGTGCTGAACATCAGACAGAGACTTCTCCATTTGCTCCTGCAACAGCCTACAAACAGACATTTCAGTTTTCCAAAAGCATATTGGTGCAAAAGATTGTACATTATCAAGAAGACACAGATAAACACACAGTCCACTGTACCTCAGAGTGCTGCTCTCAGCCCGGTGCTGGGCCATCTCTTCTGCATTCTGAAGCAAGGCTGCTGAGCGGGCCTTCAGCTCCTCTTCGAGAGCTACACGGCTCTCCTTTAATACAGCCACCTGTGTGTGCAGATCTGACCGCTCTCTCTCCAGCTACAATTCACAAGTCAGTGTGAATTAATAAACAACTGGTCACATGTCTAACCTCAGAGTCTGACCTACGGATGGCACATCTTTAATGGAAATTACATACAATTATGAATCTTTTTTAATATGGAGTTTAGAACAGATTTTTTCAAAGATAATATTTTATCATTCATTGAAACTAATTTTAGGGGTGCCACTAAATAGTTCTTCGAAATGTTCATTTAATTATAAATAATAAAATATTTAATGAATGAAAATATTTAATACTTAATGGTATTGACCTCATGAACCAACCCATGTCTTATACTATTCTGTACACAATTACATTGAATCAATATTAGAGTTCTCAATGCACAACACACACAGCTAACCATACTAACATTCGCTACCATCAGCACATAATTACTGATAGAATAAATTAATATTTGTACCATCTGAACAGTGTTCTCCAGCTCCATTATTCTTATCTCCTCCTGCTCTCTGTCTGTCAGAGCTAAAGTCTGAGCCACCTGCACGTCAAACACACACACATTGAGTGTGAGAACAATGAGAAACGTTCCACTTACAGTGTAAATCTGAGAAAGACACATTACCAGTAATATATATTTACTGCAGAATTTTCAACCTAGTTTCTATCCACCGTGTCTGTAGAGAATATGTAATTAAGATATATTGGGACAAAATCTGGTTTTTATCTAAGTTTATGCAACAATTCACAACAAGTGATCCGCAGAATAAAAGATACTGGATGGACTTACTACAACAATATTAGTATTACATTGTCATATAATTTTCCAATTAGAAAGAAGCCTCTTCTCTTAAAAGGCAATGTAGGTTGATACACTATGTTGCCAAAAGTTTTGGGACACAAATCATGGAATTCAGGTGTTGTTTTTCAGGGGTTGGGCTCGGCTCCTTAGTTCCAGTGAAAGGAACTCTTAATGCTTCAGCATATCAAGACAATTTCATGCTCCCAACTTTGTGGGAACAGTTTGGGGATGACCCCTTCCTGTTCCAACATGACTGCACACCAGTGCGCAAAGCAAGGTCCATAAAGACATGGATGAGGAGGAACTTCACAGAGTCCTGACCTCAACCCCATAGAACACCTATGGGGTGAATTAGAGCGGAGACTGTGAGCCATACCTTCTCGTCCCACGTGCCTGACCTCACAAATGCGCTTCTAGAGGAATGGTCAAAAATTCCCATAAACACATTCCTAATCCTTGTGGAAAGCCTTCCCAGAAGAGTTGAAGCTGTTGTTGAAGATGTAAAGGGGCGGGACAACTCCATATTACATTCATGTGCATGTAAAGACAGACGTCCCAGTTTTGCCCTGGCTCACAGTCTCCGCTCTAATTCATCCCAAAGGTGTTCTATCTGGTTGAGATCAGGACTCTGTGCAGGACAGACCACACCAAACTCACTCATCCATGTCTTTATGGACCTTGCTTTATGCACTGGTGTGCAGTCATGTTGGAACAGGACTTGTGCATTAAAAACGATTGTCATGGTGATAAATCAAACATTACAAATGCAGTAAATGGAGACTGGATTGAAGAGTCATAGAATATTCCCTTATGATGGTGGTTTTGGCAGAAACAGACAAACTTCTCTCCCATAAATTTGCACAGTGGCCGACCACAAACATAAATGGTCTCACCAAACCGCCCACACAAACCTTGAGTCTCTCGCGGAGAGCATCTCTTTCTGTTGTGACTTTATGTAGTTCGGTGTCTGTCTGCTCTCTCACTCTCCGCTGCAGCTCTGGAGAATATGCTAACTTGCCGCGGACACTCTGCAGCTCCTCCTGGGCCTAAGCGCACACACACACCATACGGTAAAGACCTGTTGCGTAAACCACATACATATGTGATGTGTTAAAGATGTGTTTGTTACCTGCTGATATTGAGTGCTGAGTTGGTCTCTCTCAGTGGTGAGCAGTTTGACTTTTATCTGGATGTCCTCCATGTGTTTCTCAAAGTCCAGCAGCATGGCTTGCAGCTCATCTCTCTCTCTCAGCGCACGTGACAGTTCAGTGTCTGCACTTTCTCCCTGCATACAAACAAAAAAAAAAAACATGGTACAAAAATAGAATTTTATCCAGGCATCTGTTTCTGCAGCGTCGTTTATTGGTGTTTATGTATTTACAGAGTGTCTTACTCTTACAGGCCAGCTCCCACGCCCTCTGGGACTCCTGCTCTTGGAAGGACTGACACTGTCTGCCCCTCCCCTTGTCTTTCTACATTTCTCTGCCTCATGTCTGTAGTAGTCCCTTTCTTCTTCCAAACTCTTCACGAAAGCGTCCAATCGAGATGGAGAACGCTCTTTGCCACACATGCCATGTCGATTACGCATACGCTCCAATTCTAAAACCATTTCTTTATCTGAAACAGATTCACAGACCTACTCAGGAGAAACTCAGGAGCAGAGTCCTCCACTGACCGATGCACTCTTACAGATATAATTTAATATCATTAACAATATCTCCCTCAAGTCTTTAATTCATTTTGATCTCTTTACACGTCTCTCACATTAAGAATTAGTTGTGCTTCTCACCAGCGTGCGTCATTTTCTCCACTTTGTCCTGCAGTCTCTTCTTTTCCTCTTCCACGAAATTCATCAATCCCTCCATCTTCACATTTTCCTCCTGCACTGCTGATAGCTGATCCTTCAGACGGTCCTTCTCATGATTGCCTTCTGCTAGGTTCTGAAGCAAAGACATATAATACAAGTACTTACACAGAAATCTTACGTAACCAACCCAAAGAATAATCCTAAACAGATCCATTTAATCTATAACATGATGCTCTGATTTGCTAATCTTGAGTGGGAAGCCTTCCCAGAAGAGTGGAGCTTATTATAACAGCAAAAGGGGGACTAAATCTGGAAATGGGATGTTCAGCATTCACATGTTGTATATGTGACACATTATTTGGTGTCCACATGCTTTTTGCCATATAGTATATGCGATATTTACAAATCCCTCATTTAAATGCCACTTTAATTTAAAGTGTCTTACACTGAGATACAGCTACGCAGTTTATCTTATCTTATCAGCCTCAACCCCTGAGCTACCCTTGTCCTATCTCTAAAGCTAGCCTTCTATACTGCAACGATGTCCAATTTAACATTTCACAAGATAATGTTGTGGGCAGAGTTTCAGGAGCCTGTAATACGTACTTGTCTTAATTTGGAAATGACCTCCTCTAGTTCTTCTGTTTGTTTGTGCAGCCGCTGAATCTCTTTCTGAAAACGGACACAGGCATCATCAACAGAGCAGCAAAGCGTTAATAAGAACAAAAAGTGTTCATGTATTGTTTAACAATCCCAAATTATATAGATGTATGTGTGTTTGCTCTGCTCTATAACAGTTTAGCTCTGTTGCTGTGGTTATTCTTAACTTTAAAAAAGAAAGTGTCACAATTATTGACTCCTCTAGGTTTAACTTCCCTTGGTTAGCATGACAGCACTAATAATAAACAACAGTCTACAGTTTTTCAATGATGTAGCCAGGTCAAAAGCTTGATTCCTCTGGTCAGTAAACTATTTTTTTGTGAGGATTAGGAAGTGTCATTTGCATGTCATTTGCTCTAAGATCCAGAAACTAGTTGCAGCTTCTTAAATCTGTGCCTTTCTGACCACCTTCTTCACTAAGTGTGGGGGGAAAGACAGACTTGTGTCACAGCTCTCTGTGTTTCTTCTTATTTATTTCCCTAATAGTGGATTTGGGTCAAATAAAACATGGGGCAATGCTTCTGTAACATTTTCTTGCAAATAATTGCAATGAGGTTGTGTTTAAAAACAAAGTGTATTTTCCCCCCAAAATAAATTAGACTTCAATTTAATCTCATATGAAATTAATCGAACGTACCACAGACATTTTTTCGTGACTCTGTAAATAAATTCCAGTTATATCAGAAAGCTACGCGTTCCTTACCCTGGCGTCCTGCAGCTCCATGTCAGCTGTCTCCATCACCATCTCCTTGTCTCTCTCTAGCTGCTGGGCGAGCTGGTCTATCTGGGTGAGTTCACTGCACAGCTCCTGGTTCCTGGCGCTCAGGTCGGCCACCTCGCTAGAAAATGTCTTCTTCTTTTGTTGTAATCCCTCCACCCTCTGTTCCAGTGCCCTGTTTGTTTCCTGCAGGTACTCAATCTTTTAGAGCACATTTGAGTGAGAGAGAGAGAGAGAGATAATATGAGACTTAATGAAATAACTACATTTCATTACGTTTTTGCCATCCTGCTTAAACATATGCTTATGAAGTAATACATGTGTGAGTGTTCTTTATTGGGTTAAACCAAGGCTTTATGGAACTTCAGAAGAAAGCGTTAACAAAAAGTGGACCAGTACACAGGATATTTTTTGCAGGTAGGGGCGCGGTTTAGCATGGGTCTGCACTGGGGGGTGGGGTGGGGTGGGGTAATTATTTACATGGCACACCAGAGCCCTGTTATTGCATATATAGTATATTTATGTGAATTTCTTTTATTTCTCCCTGAACACTCAGAGGACAGTGTGTGTGTGTGTGTGTGTGTACATCCATAAGCAGACCAAAGACAAAATCAGCAATAAATAAATAAATAAAACTGAATAATTTGTTTTGAACACAGCTGCACTCCGGATGTTACTAGCACACCAAGAACTTGTGATATGACATGTTTTCTAAGACGCATGTTACAACTGCTACAACTATAGATTCCTGCAAATGTGAACAAATGACTCCTAATAGAAGTCCTACAAGAGGAACAGAATTAACTCTATATCAGAATAATAGAAGTGTTAATAATAACACAGTGGTATTAGTGCAGGCTAATGTAACATATTTAACATAGCATTTAGTAGGGTATTATTCAGATACATAATTCTGAGTTATTTTTTACTATTTCGGCACACAATCATACAGAACTAATCTTGAAATCTGATGAGACACAGTGTTTTAAGTTTTTGTTTTGTCTTTTTTTTTGCCCCAAAAGGGGACGCGTTTCTCTTCCTCTTGGTCATAAGCAATTTCATTTCTTTAAATTAAATCATACAAGTTAAAGAGACTTTAGACATGCAAAACAAGTTAAAGAGACTTTCTACATGCAAAACAAACAAACCAAAAAACTCCAGTTCAATTCAGTACACACGCAAATAGTCACCTGTAAATTTAAGTGAGCAATGAGCTTTTCATTGCTGATGTTCTGAGCCTCCAGAGTGATGACATCATACGGTCGTCCTCCATCTAGAGCTCGATTCAGGCGCTCAATCTCCTTATCTCGCTCCTCCACCTATACGAATGGCCAATCAGGCATAACATTTCGAATTGAAAGTTGGTATAGTTTGCAGTTTCAGATCTTAGAATTTTTCAGAAATATCACATGTACCTGAGCATTGAGGTGCTTGATTCCTCCCTGGGCTCTTTCTAGAGCCAACTTCAGCACTGTCACTTCCTGCTGCAGCTCCTGAATCCTAAAACAAACAGCAAACCGTACTCACACAAACTGGATGTAAGCAAAAATCTGGAGTTAGTGATAAAAGCTCTCTCGTACCTGTTGTCCGCCACTTGGAGAAGATCAGCAACGTACGGGTCATCGGGCTGTGCCGCAACTGAAGAAGAGATGCCACGGGAAGCAGGGAGAAGCTCATCTATCTGCATCCGCTGGCGTCTGAAAGGGATTGGCCTCTTTTTCCCTCCTGTTCATCATAATGAACCACACATTCATAACATCATCATATCTTATCACTGAGCAGAGGAAACTGGAAGGGTAACATTCTGCCCTACACAAAGCTGCCCCATTCTTTGGCTGTGGTGATGATTATTACAGGAAATAGATCAAAATATAACAGCTAACAGGTCTGTAATGTGATTCCAGACAGCAGTCAACAAAATTGTATACTGAAACCTATTTTACACCCGATTCTGTAAACGCGCTGCTCGAGCAGAACGGAGACACCGGTCCTGATACGCTCTCATTAAAAACAGCTGCAGTGGCTTCGTGTGTGCTTCATCAGTTCTGATGTAAAACAGTCTTAAAGTGCCTCAGTGATTAAATACATATTGAAAGTGGTACAGCTGAAGCGCATGTGCAGCACATACCAAGTCTGGTGTGAGATGGGTTTTATGTTGTAAATATTAGAAATGCTGTGCAAATGCCCATGGTAACTGATCACACATGTTGGAGTGTTTAGAAATGTTTACAGCATTAGATTTATGGCCCGTGTACAGTGGTGAAAAAGTAAGAAGCACAAATTTTTGTTTTTCTTGGCATAATACATACATATACATTTTCTATTCTCTCTGCTATCTAGTGGGGAAAAATGTGCAGAATTCCTTCAAGTGTGCAGGGTTTCTTGCATGTACAGCTTGTTTCAAATACCCCAGAGCATTATAATGGGATTCAGATCTGGCCTTTGTCTAAACCATTCCATAACCCCCCATTTTTTCCTCTTTACCCACTCCTTGGTGGATTTGCTTTATGTTTGGGATCATTATGCTGTAGGAAAGCCCCTTTCTTCAGCTTTTACATTTTGACAGACGGCCTCACATTCACCTCGACGTTTCTTTCTGGTATGAAAGAGAAATCATCTAGTACTCATCTCAACGACTGCAAGTTGGCCAGGCCCTGAGGCAGCAAAACAGCTCCAGAACATTTCCACCATCGTGCTTTAGAGTTGGTTACGTTGTTCTCAAGGTCTGGTTCTTGCCTTGATGTTTTTTTAGCAGTCTTTACGCTTGCCCTGATGTTCTTTTCAGACAGTAAAGGCTTCCTCCTGATGTAGCTCCCATGTAGATCAATCTGGTACAGTCTCTTTAGGGTAGAGGCATGCACTTTGAACTCAGCAGTGGCAAGAGCTACCTGCAGTTCCTGTGCTGAAGACCTCTTTTAGCATTTCATGGTCTGCAATCGTGTTATATTTCAGTTATATAAGCTAGCAATGGTTTTAAAACTTCTCCACTTCCCGAAACCCAATCCCAGAACCACAGGCACCTACAACCTTCTTTCTGAGGGCCTCAGAGTCATCTTTTGAACTAGACATGATGATGCCACACACTCTAATAAGAATAGCAAATGAGAACAGATACTTGGGGTTTTAATAAAGCGGGTTCCCCCGAGATATTCTCTAACACTGATCTAATCATTAACACATGTGAGGCAGCAGCACATGCAGGGGTGTGCTTACTTTTTCCACATAGGAAAATTGCATTTCTGTTTATTTCCATTATGTAAAGAATGACAAGATGTTCAATGAACATGTCATTTGTTAAAGCAAATTATCTTTATCTATTATTATTTTAATGTTTAAATAAAAACGAGATATCTGTATTTCCAAAAATGTTGGATAAAGTCTGAACATGTTATGAGGGGGTAAAATTACTTCTTCAAATGTAATAATTACTTAAGTCTCTTAAGATATATATAATTTTATCTATTTAAGATTTGTCAGGGAACTACACATACAAGTATAACAATATCAACAGAACTGATACTAGACTTTAGACTGAATAATGTACTTGGTGGACACCTTGTGGTACATGGCATAATTACAGGAGGACTGTGGGATTGTTTCTGTGATATTTTTGTTAAATAGTCATTTTTAGGGTCAGAAAGTCTCAGAAAAGCCACAGATTTACTGTTGTCTTTTTTTTTTAAATGAATGTCTATGCTTAGTTCTGTGCATCCACAACGCTCTCAGTAATGCAGTAATCTGTCATCTTTGTTCACAAAACTGTGTCCAGAATTGATTAAATGAAAAACAGATCATTCAGAATAACAATCAAATTAATGGCAGTAATAAAATGTTCACATTTTAAAATGTCCACATTCTGACTGATGTGTGAGGCTCATGATTGGTGTGTACGTCCAAAATAAAACCTTGCTCTACTGGATGATGACTTTTTAGTAAACTATATTAACTTTTACATTTAAGGCAACATACATTAGCAAACCAAACACAAGACAGCTTTGAATATTTGCTGAATTTGGCTGAAACAGTACAGTAGACATGGTGTGTGTGTGGGTGTGGGATCCCACCTGGTGTCTGCACTACAGCCTGCATGTTCTTCTCCTGGAGCTGCTGAATGCGCTCGCTTTTGGCTTTGCTATCCTTCTCCAGTGCACGGACCTTATGCACATACTGATTGTTGAGGAACTTTAGATCTGAGGTCTCATGGTCTAGTTTCCTGATGAAAGCCTTTAGCTCTAGCCACACAAAAAATGGTATCAGAAGTATTTCATAAACACACAGTATAATAAAGAGCCTGGATGTTAATATGTGATGTGGTATGATGCTGGGAGAGCTTACCTCTAGTGGTTCGTTCCTTCTCCTCCTTCAATTTGAGAAGCCCTAAGTGCAGTTCATTATTCTCTCGTACAAGCCGGGCATTTTCTGTTTTATACGGCTCCAGCAGAGCGTCAAGATTCCGACTCTCCTTTTCGGTCTTCCCAGCGGAGAGCTTGGCATTTCGAAGACTTTCAGTGGTGTGGACTAAATCGCTGGTAAAGAAAACAACACAAAATAAATTCTAAAGTCATAAACTGTTGACGTTACAATTGATCATGAGAACTTACTCACCTAAAAAGCTTTTCCACCAAAGGCAATGACTCGATGCCTAACGGCTGCCTGTAGCCCAACTGGTCCAGACGCTTTCGCAGATTTATAAATTTCCGTTCTGCACTGGTGCTCATGGTTACGCTCTTGAGCAACGATCTGTGGATGTGGATTCATTTGATTTGTAATGACAGTAATCTTTAAAAACATAATAAAGCTAAATCATTTTAATCTGGCACACATCCAGGCTTTTATAAATCACAGTGATTTCTGCATTACCAAACCAGTCAAGGACAGGCGAATAGATAGTACACATCGATATTCCCGACATTTCCTTTTAAGAAACAATAATGACTGCGAATCAGGGTTATTCTGCCAATTTGCAGACAAGCTGCAGACAAAATGTGATGAGCGATAGATGTTAGGTTCCTAATTGTGATCAAACTAAACCTGTTAAAAACATCTGAAATCCAGTCAAATATCTCCAGCAGAGGAATGAAGAGAAACATGTGGATGCCTGGATTTCACTGTGACGCCACTAGATGTTGGAGCGTCGTTGTGGGGATTAGTGATCATTCAAGAGCATCAGTGAGATCAGACACTGATGTCGTAAGAGTGAGGAGGTTCAGTCGGCGTTCCAGTTCATCCCAGTGGGGTTGGGTCAGAGTCAGCGCTCAGTGCAGGACACTCCAACCTTCACACACCATGTCTTCATGTCTGGAGCTCACTGTCATGCTGGAACAGTGTCTGAGCCTCTTAGTTCCAGTGAAGAGAAACCTTTTATACACACTGTGGCAATAGCTTGAGGAAGAAACCTATATGGGATGATGGATAGGTGTCCACAAACTTTTAGCCATTCTAGAGCCTTTCTCCAGTGTAGGATCTCTGATACTCACATTCACTTATCCACAGACATTTCCTCTTTTTTGATGTACACAAGTATAGTGATAATAGCTACACGGGAATGTTCCTAAAACTGAACATTAATTATACAGAGTTTAAGCACTTACCGAGTAGTTTTCTTTGTCGATGTGTTTGTATTAGCCAGCTGTCAGCTACTTGGCTAGGTTACAGTTTAACGTACACATTAGCACTTAGCTTGACTAGCTAGCTACGTTTACAAATGCGCTTACGTAAAAAAAACGTCATTTTCTTTGAACATATCAAAACGATCTTTATGCGTTTGATAGTCCGCGTTATCTCAATGCACTTTAGCCATGCACTTTAACTTTGGTCTGTTTTGTTTTCTTTTGTTTGTAGCTAGCTGCTCTGTAGCTGGTTTCCTTTTCAGGGTGAATGTCTTCCGGTGGCGGTAACGCTGTTTGAAAATGGCGCCCAATACAAAGCAGGATTGCCATAGAAACGGGGTAGATGTGGTAAAACTGCACCACCACGCGGCTGAGAGGCGAAGCTCGGGCTGTGCCTTACAAACCAAAACCACTTTCACATTCTTTTAAAGAGAAAATGTGATGTCCAAACTCTAGTGGAGAGCCTTCTCAGAAGAGTCCTGACCTCAACCCCATAGAACACCTTTGGGATGAATTAGAGCAGAGACTGAGAGCCAGACCTTCTCGTTCAACATCAGTGCCTGACCTCACAAACGCGCTTCTAAAGGAATGGTCAAAAATTCCCATAAACACACTCCTAAACCTTGTGGAAAGCCTTTCCAGAAGAGTTGAAGCTGTTATTGCTGCAAAGGGCGGGACAACTCCATATTACATTCGTGTGCATGTAAAGTTTTGACCTGGCTCGCAGTCTCCGCTCTAATTCATCTCAAAGGTGTTCTATCAGGTTGAGGTCAGGACTCTGTGCAGGTCAGACCACACCAAACTCACTCATCCATGGACCTTGCTTTGTGCACTGGTGTGCAATCATGTTGGAACAGGAAGGGGACATCCCCAAACTGTTACCACAAAGTTCCCAAAATGTCTTGGTATGAAGCTGAACCATTAAGAGTTCCTTTGACTGGAACTATGGGGCCGAGCCCCACCCCTGAAAAACAACTCCTGAATTCAATGATTTTGGGGGGTGTTCCAAAACTTTTGGCAATATAGTGTATCTTGGCATACTTTTAAATGTGTAATCCACTATCACATACTATTAGTAGAGAAGTATACTAGCATAATACACCTGCTAGGGGTATAAAATAATTTTGACATGCTACTAGTATGGTAGTATCTTGAGGCACATCTAGAGGTGAAGCCTTTTAATACATACTATAAATAGAGTTCTATACTAGCACGCAACAACTGTAAGAAGTGTAAATGAACTAGAAGGTTATATCCTGGTGTACGTTTAGAGGTGTCATCTGCTATTACATACTACTAATAGAGTACCATACTAACATACTACACCTGCGGGAGATGGAGATGAAGATGATGGAGAAATTAATATGACATGCTTATTTGTAGAGAAGTATGCTGGCATACCTAAAGGTTTAGTCCACCACATACTATTAACAGAGTTCTATACTAACCTACAACACCTGCTAAAAGGTGTATTCATTGTGACATAATATTAGTATTGGCAAATCTGCTGGACCTGTAGCCTAAGAAGATATACTGTGTGTTGGCAGACCTATGAAGATGTGTAACGTATCACCTTGTATACTGTTAGTAGAGTACAATACTATCATACTAGGGTAGTATGTTGGTGTGCCTCTAGATGTGTAGCTTAATATCATGTACTAATAGTAGAGTATTACACTTTTTCTGAAGCTATAGTCTAGTGAACTATTTTGAGATGTGTCAGAACTGGACCACAGAGCAATGGAGTCTGATGAATCATCTTTTCTGTTACATCATGTGAATGGCTGGTTGCATGTGCATCACTTACCTGGGGAACACATGGCACCAGGATGCACTATGGGAGGATGGCAAGGGCAATGTCATGCTTTGGGCAATGTTCTGCTGGGAATCCTTGAGTCCTGCCATCCATGTGGATGTTACATTGATTTGTACCACCTACCTAAGCATTGTTGCAGACCATGTACACACTTTAATGGAAACGGTATTCCCCAGATCTCAATCCAATCGAGCGTCTGTGGGATGTGCTGGACACCTCACAACTTACAGGACTTAAAGGATCGTCTGCTAACATCTTGGTGCCAGATACCACAGCACACCTTCATGGATCTAGTGGAGTCCACGCCTCAAAGGGTCAGGGCTGCTTAGGCAGCAAAAGGGAAACCAACACAATATTAGGCAGGTGGTCATAATGTTATGCCTGATCGGTGTACACAGTATATAGTATATATAGTACCTGTGTAGCACACTACAAAGTAGGCTAGTATGCATGCGTTCTTTTACAGGTGAGGTCTACAATGACGTACTCTTTAGCAGGGTAGTATACTATAGTGTCGGAGCTGGTGTTCTTACAATAAAGGTTTCGTACAATGGACTACTGTTCGTGCAAGGCTCCCGGTGCCACACCCTCCGGCACGTGCAGTCGTCGTGCGTGAGCTTGCACGCGGAGCCCAAAGGGAGAAAGAAGAGGAGGAGGAGGATAAGGAGAAGGAGGTGGAGGAGAAGAAGGAGGAGGGGAGTACTGCGATGAGCGCGCGCAGCATCAGCAACACACACACACACACACAAAGAGGTCGGAGAGCTGGCGCGTGAATGGGAGATGACGGAGCGCTGCAGGACACGCTCGAAACAGGACTGATCCACGCTCATCATACACACAGGGAGGTGAGACATTTTTGCGCTACATTGTGATGGCTTTAAAACGCAGACGCAGAGCTTTGTCTGTGCTGTTGACCTTGTCGTAGCTCATATTGTTGTATAGACTGTTCTGCACAGATGTAAGCACACAGGGGTGGGTGGGGGTGGACTGGGGCACTGATGTGTCGACGTGTATTTTATTGAAATATATATATATATATATATATAAAATGTATTATATTTATATAATTATATGCCATAGAATGCACGAGTGACAGCGTTTGATATCTTATTTCCGCCTTGTGTTGTCTGTCCCTGTCTCACATCTTGTCTTTTTCATCAGCGTCTCATTTCGGCTTATATTCTAAGACGTCGCCCATCATTTTCCATACACCATAAAGCACCAGATGAACAGGGTTATTCTGTCCTATCACAGATCTGTGTGTTTTGTTTGTTTGTTTGTTTGTTTATCAATTTCCAGGAAAAGGCATGGTGCTTTAACCCATTATGCTCTGATTTATTTGCACATAGCTGCATTTGCTTTCCTAATGTAGAGACCAGCCGTGCCAGTGTGTGTATGCTATTGTGCCAAAAGCATGCCAACAACAGCATGGACAGAGCGTCCAGACATCAAGACTGTTTCTCTCTCACCGCATCCTTATGGCTAATCGGAATCAGGTTTCATAATATATCCACAGCTGTGGAATATTGTGCACATCTGCATTGATTCATTGAGGTTTTTTGACTATGAAATAATTGCTTTTCTGCAAATGCATTTTTGTGATGATGTCATGTTTGTAGTGTAGTGAAGGCCACAATACGCACCCTAACAGGGTATGACACGTATGTTTATGCTGAACTGTCCTCATACGTTGCCCAATGGGCGCCTAAGTAATAGAATCTGGTGTAGGCTATATACACTCACAAGGCACTTTATTAGGAACATTATACTGATACTGAATAGGGTCTGCCTTGCTCTCAAGAGTCTGAGTCTGAATGCTTCATAGCATGGATTCCACAAGATGTTGGAAACATTTCTTTGAGATTGTGGTCCATGTTGATATGATTGCATCACACAATGCCTGCAGATTTCTCAGATCCACTTTTATGGTGTGAATCTCCTGTTCTACCACATACCAAACATGCTCCATGAGATTCAGGTCACTGAACTCATTGTCATGGTCAGGAAACCAGTTTGAGACGACTTCTGCTATGTGCATTATTATATTGGAAGTAGCCTTTAGATGATTGTAAATTGTAATCATGAAGTCATGCACATGCACGCTGTGGCATTCAAGTGATAATTGCTTGGTATTATCAGGCTCAAGTTATGCCAAGAAACCCTTTCTCACACCATCTCCACCAGCCTGGACTGGTGACACAAGGCAAGTTGGGTGTATGGGTTCTTGCTGTTAACAACAACTGACCCTACCATCTGTGAGCCTCAGCAAAAATCGAGCTTCATCAGTCCAGGCTGCATTTTTTCCAGTCTTTAACTGTCCAGTTTGGGTGCGTCTGTGTCCACTGAAGCCTCAGCTTTCTGTGCATGGCTGACAGAAGTGAAACCTGACATCATCTTTTGCTGTTGTAAACAGTCCGACTCAAAGTTTGTGCATTTTGACATGCTTTTCTGCTCAACACAGTTGTAAAGCGTGGTTATCTGACTTGTATCCTTTCCGCCAGCTCCAACCAGTCTGGTCATTTTCCAGTGATCTCTCTTATCAGCAAGACATTTCCATCCACACAACTGCTCACTGGGTGTTTCTTTATTGCATCATCTTGAGTAAACTCTAGATGCTGTTGCGTGTGGAAATCCCAGGGGATCAGCAGTTATAGAAAATACTGAAACCAGCCCTTGCTCTTGATTCATATCTGCATCATCTGCTGCCACATGATTGGCTGATTAGAAAACTGCATGATTGATTTACAAGTGTTCCTAATAAAGTGCTGAGTGAGTGTTTTCCACCTAAGCTTCAGAACAACATATGAAGTTGCATTCTCTTTTAAAATGACAGTGACATACCTAACAGATGTGTATAGATTTTAGGTTTCCCTCAGTAAGTCTTGTATTCTTCATCTGCTGCATCTCATGTCAATTCAAGGTTGCTGCCCAAATGTAAATAAATGCAAACAGTTCTTTATGACCATATTTTCTCTTATATTCAGCCTGTCTATAAACCATATATCATTTGTAATTAAGTTAATATTGCTAAAACATCTGCAGAATCTGAGCTGACGGCAAAAACATTGATTTCTTCTCAAATTAATTCGTCTTATTTTACTTGACCCAGCCAACAACCTTGCAGAAATGTCCTTTGGACTCTTAAAAATATCCAAATGCCAATTGTCTGATCAGAATAAACAGCAGATTGTTGTAATCGCTGTATTTAATGTAACAGAGGACAAAGACGGCAGGACTCCTATGTCCATTTCAGTTTGTCAAACATGATGGAACCAAAACAGGAAGAACGTGTTAAGGTATTTCCAGCCCTTTGCCTTTTATGCATTACTAAATGCTTTGATTAGGGATTTTTCACAGGGGAAAATAAGCAGATAAATAGCATTAATGTCATGTGGGTTGTGGTTTCTCACATACTCGCGTTATAGTGACAGTAATGTTTTTTGTTTTTACTTTAGCATGCAGTTAGACTTCTTCGGGGTGAATTGCCTCTATGAAAGTGTGCTCTTTGTGTGTGAATGTGTGCATGTGTTGGATTATGTGGGATTGATGAGGGATTGTATCCATGCTGCACTTCCATCTCTCACAGTGTTTCCCACATACATGATGATTGGTATCTAGATTTGGCCAATGAATTAATTTCAAATAAAATAAGTACAACCTATAACACAATATATTGCAAATTAATGTCAGTTAGGTTCACACTGTCCTATCAGAGAGCTGAAAATGTTTTTAGTTACTACGCCAGTTACTTTTTTAGCCCCTCCGGGAATTCAGAGGAGCTTGCGATTTTTCAAAGTTACCTCAGATTTTGCACAGATTTGGGCGGAGTGACATCACAACACGCATTCGGCCAAACCCCTCTTCCATTCACATGTAGAACAAGAGTACAGCTCTCATAGAAAGTCATTACATATGTGTCTCACTCCTAGGAGATTAAAAAGGAGACTCTTGCCCTTAGATTTCACCAATTCAAATAGTTATCCTTTAAAAAAGCACAAGAACACTGCAAGTTGCATTGCAGATTTTGATACAAGCATTTTTAACCACAACAATCACAAACTAGCTTATTTTCATTTCTCGCACTACTACGGAGTAAAGGGAGTAAAAATGCACATGCCATAAAATGTATGTGTCCTTCAGTCGTGTCAGTGGAGCAAATTGATCTATTCATTGATCCCAGGAGGTAAAATCAAATGCCCCTTTGGCCACTGATTTATATTCATTAGCATAAACAGAATCATATACTGTTATGCTGAAACCACCAGAGATTTTGGCTACACCGCCTCCGGGCTATGCTTCAACTAGGCCAATCCAAGCACCACTAATTTGACGTATACATTTAAAGAGGAACAGAAGATGCAGATTATTGAACGGGTTTTTCCTAATGCGATGGTAATGTGTCCGAATACACAGACGGGGCAGTAGGTCACACCTACTGTGACCTACTGGCAAAAAGGAAAAAATTTGCAGTCACGGTAAAATGTAGCTCGATTGTGTGTCGCTGAATGACAAGAACACACATGAACACGTCAGGAGCCACAGTCTTTCATCACTCATACAGGAACAGAACATAGCTGCCTCAGACATGCCCTATTAGCCGTGAGGGGTTTTAGTAAATGATACCCAGATGGAAGAAAACTATTTGTGATGGGTGTTTTTCTTAACGCTTTAGTTATACAAGGGACGGCCTTCCCTGTGAGATGGAGCCCTGCTGAACGGAAAGAGGGAATTATTGAACAGCCAGCGCACCCATACACACACACACACAGACACAAAAGACATGCTGTGAAGAGACAAGACAGAACAAAAGACATCAGACCGCTGGTTTGATTTTGAATGAATTCTAATCAGAGAATAATACTGACACTGACAGGAGCGCTGTCAGAGCAGGAAAGGAATACAAAGAGTGTTTAAAAAAAACAGTAAATAAGATATAAGATGGAAAGGATAGACATTAGGCCGGTATATTAGGTACTAGACACCCTGGAGGTGTATATAATAAAGGGGTAAGTAGGGCTTTAATAAGGGCTGCGCCTGTATGATTGGGTACATGAGACCCTGTTATTGGTTTCTCAGATCAGAGAGTCTCCATGGCCTGGTTCATCGATTCCACTTGTGTTTCTGCTGGCACAAACTGTACTGTACATGCATCATGTGTTTGTAAGATATGAAAGAGAGAGAGACAGAGAGAGAGAGAGAGACAGAGAGAGACAGACAGAGACATAAAGAATGATAATTTGCTAAAGATTCACACTTTTACATTCTTATGTTCACCTTGATATCTTGTCTAATTTTATACAGCCTCTGTACAGTGTAAGTAACTTACTGTGATGATACACACAGGGACAAGGAGTGTCTCTCTCTCTCTCTCTCTCTCTCTTTCTTTCTTTCTCTCTATTTGTCTCTGTCTGTTGGTCTGTCTGTCTCTCTCTCTCATTCTATCTTTCTTTCACTATTTATTTTTCTGTCAGTCAGTCAGTCTGTCTGTCTATCTCTCTCTCATTCTATCTTCCTTCTCTCTCTATTTGTCTCTGTCTGTCTGTCTGTCCTTCTCTCTCTCTCTCTCTCTCTCTCTCTCTCTCTCTATTTGTCTCTCTGTTAGTCTGTCTGTCTCTCTGGCTGTCTCTCTGTCTCTCTCTCATTCTATCTTTCTTTCTCTATTTATTTTTCTGTCAGTCAGTCAGTCTGTCTGTCTATCTCTCTCTCATTCTATCTTCCTTCTCTCTCTATTTGTCTCTGTCTGTCTGTCTGTCCTTCTCTCTCTCTCTCTCTCTCTCTCTCTCTCTCTCTCTCTCTTTCTCTCTATTTGTCTCTCTGTTAGTCTGTCTGTCTCTCTGGCTGTCTCTCTGTCTCTCTCTCTCTCATTCTATCTTTCTTTCTCTATTTATTTTTCTGTCAGTCAGTTGGTCAGTCTGTCTGTCTATCTCTCTCTCATTCTATCTTCTTTCTCTCTCTATTTGTCTCTGTCTGTCTGTCTGTCTGTCTGTTGTTCTCTCTCTCTCTCTCTCTCTCTCTCTCTCTTTCTCTCTATTTGTCTCTTTCTGTTGGTCTGTCTGTCTCTGTCTCTCTTTCTCTCATTCTATCTTCCTTCTCTCTCTATTTGTCTCTGTCTGTCTGTCTGTCGTTCTGTCTCTCTCTCTCTCTCTCTCTCTCTCTCTCTCTCTCTCTCTCTATTTGTCTCTGTCTGTTGGTCTGTCTCTCTCTCTCTCATTCTATCTTTCTTTCTCTTTATTTTTCTGTCAGTCAGTCAGTCAGTCTGTCTGTCTATCTCTCTCTCATTCTATCTTCCTTCTCTCTCTATTTGTCTCTGTCTGTCTGTCTGTCGCTCTCTCTCTCTCTCTCTCATTCTATCTTTCTTTCTCTCTTTATTTGTCTCTGTCAGTCTGTCTGCCTCTTTCTCTCATTTTATCTTTCTTTCTCTCTCTATTTGTCTTTGTCAGTCTGTCAGTCAGTCTGTCTGTCTGTCTGACTCTCTCTCTCCCTCTCTCTCTTTCTCTCTCTCTCTCTCTCTCTCTCTCTCTCTCTCTCACACACACACACACACACACATACACACACACACACACGTGCACACTTTCTTATAGCTTGTTGTTCTGATGAAGTGTGAGAAAGAACAACAGGATGCAGACATGTACCGTCTATTTCAGCACATAAACACACACTGCCTCTAACTCCACTGAAAGTGAAATAGTGAAGCATCTCTGATTTCACCGAAACCACAGAAACAAATTGAAAAAAAAACAAAATCAAAAAAGAAACCTCAGATAAGCCATACGGTGTCTGAGAGCAGCGTCCTCATTCTAACACGAGCTTATTACAGGAACTTGGGCAAACAAAACAAAAAAACAGCACCAACAACAAGGCTGTTTTTATGCCTTGTATATTTAAAGCTTATTACATAGTTATGTTTTGTATTTCACTTTTCACTCTGACACGCAGCGTGCATTCGATCATTTTGTTGTATCAGACGATAATGTCTCGCAGTCAGCGGCCACCCAGCTAGCCTCAGCACAGAGGTGCATGTTTAGCAGGTCAGCGAAATCTAACATCTGCTAATGATGAGGCTAAAGCTGCAGTGGCAGAATGGGCTTCAGTGAATTTGATAAACCAAGCAGTTCAGCTGTGCTTTCAGACTCACTTTTGTTTTTGGGGTATTCATAAGCATGTGTATCCACTCTGAATGATTTTTAAATGACTTATACAGCAAGATTTATTCCTGAGGAGATCCCTGAAGCACAGGGAGAACATGCAATCTCCACACACACACAGAGGAAGAAGGCTAAAACCTTGGATTTTTCTAGACGAATGTGCTAATCACTATACCGCTACATCTTTGCTCATCTTTTTTCTTTTGGTTAAGAGCTTACTACATTACCCACAATGCTTTTCAACGTACCTTTTTACTGTCCAGGTCTTTTACCTTCTCATCTGTACTCTTTGCTCAGACAGATCAGCTTCCAAAACTTTAACTTGCATGTTGACTTTTATGCCGCAGATGATCTTTTTTAAAGTGATTTACATTTATCTCATTTATCCAGCTGAGCAGGCGGGGTTTAAGGGCCTTGCTCAAGGGCCCAGCAGATGCAGCTTGGCAGTTCTGGAATTTTAACTCACAAGTTTCCAATCATTAGTACAACACCTTCAGTGGAAATAGTGAATGAGAAAAGATGCTCTAGCTTTTTTGTCAGCAAAACCTGACTGTCATCTCTTATGTTTGAGGTTGCTAATTGTTTCTTGATCATATTAAACATATCTAACTGCCATAGAAACATCCCCCTGTGACAGCAATAACAAATATACAAAGATCAGCACCACAATCCCTAAACACATCACATACAGTATATTTCAATTACAATGGAACCTCAGCATACAAATTATGAATTTTCACCTTGAAATTTGGCCAGAGATTTGCATCGGCATACAAACGAACCGAACCGAACCAAACCGTCAGTGGAATCGAGTTTATGAATTTTGAGATATTTTTTTCCAGTCTGCAAAAGCTGTTTCAAAAGTGTCAACCTACGATACCAACGTTGCATTCAGCATGTGTTTGAAAGCTAGGTGATTTTTCGGGTGTTTTTTTGTTGACAGATTGGTAGCATGGGTGATCTGTTCTATTTTTAGCCCAAGCTTAGTGGCACGACTTCCTGTGAGGAGCCTTGACATGGAATGCTTGGCTTGGGTCAGTTCTTTGCAGTGGTGGGCCGTCAGGGCCAGCAAGGCTTTCTCTGCTGGCCTAAACAGCAGTGATCTGGATCACTGACTTGTATTTTAATATATTTAATATATTTTTCCATGAATGTGTATTAAATTATTCCCAATAGTCTATTCTCTACATTTCATAGCTTTTCTCTTGGTTGCGCTGCTTCCAGTAGTGTATATTTATGATAAGAGTATTTATCCAATCATATTTCAGCCAGTGGCTGACATCATGTGTTGCCAGGGTGAGAGAAATCTGCCTTAAGGCCTTCAGAATCAATAGTGCAGGCGCTTGTAGCTTAAAATAAGTGGCAATGAAATTGTTCCATTAACCAATCAGATTTCGAGTTGGTGTCACTGGGGCCATCTAGCAGGCATACGATTACGTCAGCAATTTCCCGTCCTTTGATTGGATAATTGGAGTAGTCAGAGGCAGCGAACCACACAAACTAAATAAAATATATATATTTTAACTCACAATGGCTGAGAGAGAAGAAGAAATCGATTCGGTCGCAGACATCCTTACAAATGCATTTTCAAGGCGGACTGTAATAAAATGGACTATTCCTTGTGAGGTGTGAAATACTGTAGCCTCATTTCTTTCTTACTTTGCTTTTTAACGGTTGATTAGTATCTATTGCCGTTGTGTCATAATGATGGTATAGAGGTATAGACATTGGTGAAGGCCTAGGTGTGAAATGCACGGCCTGCCACTGGTTCTTTGTAAGCAGCCATACAGTTTACATACGCTCATGCTACACTTTACAATAATATAATATCACAATACGAATTTTCGCCTTACGAACTCGCCTCCAGAATGAATTAAACTCATTTGCCGAGGTTCCACTGTATTTTAATATAAAAACATGTTTAATGTTTCCGAGTGGAGTTTAATGTAGCTAAAGTCTATTAGAGAAGTTGTTTCTTTTCCAGAAGCAAACTTCTTGCCCTCTTGATTTTTGTGTTTAGGATGTAGTGGTTACTTGGACTGAATATTGCAGCTTTAAGGACTCATATTAGTTTGTAGGACTCATACTGTAGCTTTAAATAGTACACATACAGTCAATTCCTTCTTCCTGAATTATTTGCATGTTTATGTGAGTGTGTAAAAGTGATAATAACATGCAGAATAGTCTGATCATGCTTCATGTAGCTTTTAGGCGAGCTACGTAGGTTTGTTTAGGTGATATAAATCAGACATTAGCTAACTCAAGCTAAGCATGTTCAGTTTGTACTTAGCAAGTCAGATTTACTAGCAAGAGCAAGAGCTCCTCGGACCAATTATCGGACCAATTAACTACAACCATCTTCTGTTGGCTCAGGAAGGGGGTCTGATTTCATAAAATGAAATGTTTTTAAACATGTTTCCGATTCTGACAAGCAGCAGAACAACACAACATTGTAGAAAACACATTCTAAGCTAGGAGACACAGCTGACGTCAGAGTGACGTGTATCATGTGAGGGGTCGATTACGTGACTTGTGCAAGATTCTTTTGGGATATCTTTGGCATGTATTCATTAAGAGAGTTAATATTAATTAAAAAGATAGTTCTTATGCTAGTCAGGAGAAATGAATTTCTCCTTATTTGAATAATTGACTGTAACTGAGTTTCGTTTTATAAAGTCATTTTTGACCGTTGTTTTGAAAGGTGACACATTTTGTCTGGAGGAGTTTTTTTGGTTTAGCCAAAGATATCACATGGTTAGTTTTGAAATATTTCACTTCACACTGTAAAATAAGGCATGTGTGTGACAGACCTGGCATTCCTGGCTTAAACCTCAGTGCACACAAGAACCTTGTGTGAATTTCAGCAGATTTGGACCATGTGTGTGACCCCGATTTATCTCTGAACCCTTTAAGAGCCGTCATATTAATTATGTAAACAATCACGATATCTCTTAACGTCGTTGTAGTTCTGTAACAGAATGAGCGCACTATTTCCTGTGCTGTGATAGACTGTGCTGTATGTCTGTGGGTTTACGGCGCTGGTCTGCGTTCCCGAGTGTGCGGTGTCGTCAGATTGCTTTCAGATTTCTACAACATGCCTGTGGGACGCAGCGTTATGAAACATGGCAGCCTGCTGCCAAAGACGGCATCACTACGCTCTTTGAAGTGCAGTGAACCCAAGCAACACATGCGATTCCTTCATGACTATTTAAAACCAGAGCATCACAGAGAGACTGATTCAAGAAGGGAAACTCATTTTAACCCACACAGGAGCATTTTGCTCAATATACTGATTATCCAGTCCCTGCATATTTAATCTAGGGTTAAGGGGTAATTAAGAATTGAACTAAATTATGAAAATCTATCATATTGTAGTTGATGTTTCTGTTTATGAGCACAGAACACTGAAGCTTTTTAAGGCAAATAGTTTGATTGAAGCGCAAGGTATTTAGTGTTATAACACGGAACATTGCTGTAGTGTACCACAAGTTTGTGCATGTGCACATGGGTGGGAGCACACACACACACACACACACACTTTTTATTTATTTATTTTTTTTAATTTTGACTCTAAAGCAGCACTAAAGTGTCATCTAATGTGTCTTGAAATGTCATGTTCCTTATGAGTAAGGTAACATTTAGTTCCTACAAAAGGATTTAAACACACACACACACACACATTACCAACTCTTTGTGAAATTTCCACTCCCTTATCACTTATAAAGTAAAAAAAATAATAAGGTTTAGTGTGTGTTTTTCCCTTCTGCTTGACCAGATCCAGAAGCCTTTTTTTCTGATAAATGGCCAAAAGTTTGTAGAGAATCGTTCTTCCTCAAACCGTTGCGTTAAAATTTCTCTTCACTGGAGCCAAGACACTCAAACACAGTTCCCGCATGACGATGCCCCTGTGCTCAGAGCGAGCTCCAGACAACAAGGCATGGTGTGTTAGGGTTGTAGTGGAAGAACTGGAGTGTCCTGCACTGAGCCCTGACTCTGACTCAACCCCACTGGGATGTACTGGAACTCCAACTGAACCCCAGATCTCCTCACTCTTACAACATCAGTGTCTGATCTCACTAATGCTCTTGTAGCTGAATGATCCCAACAGACACACTCCAACATCTAGTGGAAAGCCTTCACTGAAGAGTGGAGCGAATTATAACAGCAAAAGTGGGAATAAATCAGTAATGGGATGTTCAACAAGCACATATGGGGGCGATGGTCAGGTGTGTGCGTACTTTTCTTTATATAGTGTATATCTCAGTTAGAGAGCACTGCATACAATTCACAGCTCGGAGGAGATCTTTATTCCACTTTTGATTACAAACCTTCTTATACCTGTATTATGATATTCCGATGCCTGTAGCTTGGATTATGCCATGATCAAAACATTCATCGTGGCATTGTTTCTGCATCCTTATGCTTCTTTGGCCATTTTGAGGACAGGAGACTTTCAAAGACGTCCACTGAGGCTGCAGTCAGGACTCTGTGGTGACTGATTCATGCTCCCTGAACCCATCAGGGAAGAAAGAAATCCACTGGGATAACCTGGTCTTTCAAAACATCAGAGTATTCACCTGATTTTATTTTATTGTTGTATAATGGTGAACCTAGATTAGACCTGACCGACTGAACCAACCCCAGGCTGTACGCTTGTAACTGAGCACAGCACATTACGTTTCATGTGCTGACCATCGCCCATCGCTTTGAAATCTGGACTCATCAGACCACATGACCACATTTTTCCATAGTCCAATTTTTACTTTTTCTTGCATATTGTTTCCGAATATTCTCACTGGCTTTCCTGTGGCCGCACAGCTGTTCAGTCCCGGTCCTGTAAGTTCTCTCCACATTGCACGTGTGCTTTTACTTTTCACTATTAAACATAGTTCTGAGGTCTATTATCGATTTTTTAAAGACAAAACATTTGTTGACACTTCACTGTTATCCTTCCCTGTTTTTAGAATCATTGGATTTCATGATTTCATCTATGATCTCCTTTTTTTGGGGCTTTTTTGCTTGATGCAGACCAATAATTTGCCCCTTTTTGACACCCAGAGGCATCCTTCCCACGACCACATGACACGTCTTCCAACGTAGATGTTTTAAGAAATGAGAAGCTACACACTGCATCAGTTAGGGTTAAAAGAAACGCCGCTAGCGTTAACATTAATCACTGCGATAATGAACCACTCCTAGGCTCTGAAGTATTTGTTAATGTAAATCCAAACTGTGACTTTGTGTCTTTGACCAGGCAGAGTATCAAGAGATCCTTTAACAGAACACTAAATTCAACATTCAGCAGAACCAAGCAGATAGTACACAAGAACCCCAGAATCCTACCTTACCATCCAGCAGAGATGAAATCCATCAGTCTGTTCTCTCGCACATAACAACATCCCAGCCTCCGTGAACCGAGGACACTGTGTACGCTCTCGGTAGGAAATATTTTCCTAGATATTCGTTTCCGAATCAGAATAAAAGGGATGTTAAAAAACAAGGACAAACTACAATACTGTGGAGCGCAGATACTGTTATATAACTCCCATGCAGCCCACCTCGAGTGTAAACCCTCATCGAGTGAAATCGAAGACGCGAGAGAACATCATAGCGCATCGTTGCGGTAGCTTGTTTTCGTTGTCGAGGGGGCAAATACAATACTTCATGCTAAGAATTTGTAATGTAGTCCGTATTCACGTATTTAATGAATTCTTAATGCTAACCTGAATCGCTTGATAACACCAGAGCATGGTTGAATTCTCGAATCTGATTGGTCAGTAGTTTTGTATAGCAGCTTGGACAGCACTTCCAGCTGTAACATGATTGATATTGAGTGTTATTGTTTCTATAGTAACAGCTCATACACAGGGATTTGTATAGTGGACGATTCACATAATCATCAATGCATAGTAGTTTTTCCTCACACCTCCAGGGTTAGAGGTTTGATTCCTGTCCCTTCCCTGTGTGTGTGGAGTTTGTATCTTCGCCCTGTGCTTTCGGGGGGGTTTCCTCTGGATATACAGTACTGGTTTCCTCCCACAGTCCAAAGACATGAGTTGGAGGCTGAATGACATCAACAAATTATCCATGGTGTGTGTGTCCTGTGATGAGTTGGCACCGCATTCCCCCACCACGCTTTGAGGCCATTGGGATAGACTTAAACCCCCAGAGACCCTGTGTAGGATAAATGCTACAGAAAAATGTTAGATGGATGGATGAATGGATGATGTTGTGATGAGAGAGAGAGAGAGAGAGAGAGAGAGAGAGAGAGATATGGAGAGACAGAGAGAGAGAAAGATATGGAGAGAAAGAGATGGAGAGAGATATGGAAAGAGAGAGAAAGAGAGAGAGAGAAGCTGGTACAGGTCAACTGTATATCACAGATATATTGTGGCTAAGAACAGGAACTAACTTGTCTTTCTGATGTTCCACAACATTAAATCTTACTATAATCCAATAAAATGTGCGATGTTTCATTCATTAACAAATAAAACGTTATAATCGGCATGGATTTGATGTGGTGTAGCGGAAAACAGACCCAAGACCATGCGGTTATATAAAATTGAAGCACTTTAGAGACTTAAATGCACTCCGCTGCACGTTGTGCCATATCTCACCCCCCAAGTTGGTGTTATTATTGTATAACAGCACAGACTTTTCAGCCTTGTTCATTGGCTGGCTAGCTCACAGAGTTAGTATAAAGAAAGCAGGCTTAATCAGTTGTCTGTTACACATTTTTTGGTGTTAAGGAGTTAACAGAATGGCGTCTAAGAACGATGGACGCGGTGAGAAAGGGCAGTAGAACAGACAACTGTGAAAATTGCATATTTAGTTTTGTGACTATTTACGTTGTTACAGCTTCAGACTAGCACTAGTACACTGGTGGCTATTGCTGAGAACTGGTGCATGAGCATTTGTTTACAGTGAGGGCGAGAGAGGGCTAGAGGTCAAGCACAGGACAGTCCACCAAGAAAGCGTCCGGGCTCCCACGGTCCGGTTCTCCAAAAAATAGTTTGCTTGACGAAATGAAGTCTATGATCAGGAGAATTTGAGAATGATCCAGTGAAATATAATAAGCTCTGTGGCAATGCCTGAGGTGGTGTTTTAGCTGGAAATGAAGCTCTGAAATCGGTCAAAGATCATGGCCTCATTCTCAGGCACCGTAGATCAGAAAGGATCAGGGCTGGTGTTATTCAAAAGCTACTCAGGAGCTCCTTTTAACGGTTCTAACGTGGCACATGCTGGTCATTTGCAAGGGCTATCAGACAGATGAATCCCGCTTTGGGAAATGTTGAAGGCTTTCTGTGAAAGAGAGCAGGTCACATGACCAGTCTGTCTCTGAACTCCGTGGGCTAGCTAATGAATTTCTGATCATGCTAAATCCAAACCTAAACCTAAACCTGTGACAGTATCCTGTAATCTCAGGAACTGATTTTGATTTGTTTATCTTTTTTTTTTTAAATAAAAAGTGTGTGTGTGTGTGTGTGTGTAAACATTTCATTCTCCCAATGAAGACCAGATAAACGTCCTCGTGAGGTTAAATTGGTCCTGTATTTCTCTCTTCATGAGGACCCGTCCCGGTAATGAGACACACACACACACACACACACACACACATATTTACAGTTTTTCAACAATTCTGGTCTTTGTGTGAGTCAGGCAGTTTAAAATGATCAATGCCCATCTGTTCCTCCTGCTTTGCGAAGCTGGCTGAGGAACAGAGTGGCATTCTGTTAGCAGAAACAGAGATGGCTGTAGAAACCAAACCATACCACCTCAGTATCACCCACCCTCTCTCTCTCTCTCTCTCTCTCAGTTTGGTCATGCTCATGAATATACATGGACACATACTGCACATACTGAACATTATTTCCTTTTCGTATTTTCTCACGCTTACAACTCTGCACACAGACACACTTTTCACACTTTTCACACACACACACACACACACACATCCATTGTTGCTCATGAAAAATGCACACGCATGTAGTATACCTACTCAAGTGTTTTTACATTATTATTATTATTATTATTATTATACTGCTTTTTACATAATTCTAATTCAAAATAAATAAAGCATATTGAAACTGAAATATAGCGTAATATATAAAAAGTCACTAAAAACGTCTGTATATTTGTAAAGTAACTATAAGTGTAGTAAGATGCACGTGTGAGTTGACCAACACTAACACACACACACACACACACTCTTCAGGTCGCAAAGTGACACCTGACTCCAGATAATGCCCCAGTTACACAACAGCAGGGAGGTGGAATGGACACACACACACACACACACACACACATGCTAACAGATGTCCTTTCACTGGGATAATTCGCTAAGAAGGTAAGCCTACATTTTTCTAGCTTGCATCCGTGTTACAGCTTCCTTTGCTACATGTTAAAGCGTTCATCACTAAAGGACTGTAGCGTAGCCTGTTAGAGCACAATGCGCTTCTGTTCCCGAGACAGCTATTATTTACCAGCCTTGCCACTCAGAAATCCTCACACAAGCCTGTGCTGCTGTTTAACTGAAGCGCTCGAGATACAAAACGACGACACGCACAAACACATCAGCGATTTTACCGTGGGTTTCGCTGGAGTTTCGAATTCACATCTAAAATGAATAGCTGAGGAAGGGAGTCTCTTTATTGTGTTATAGAAGAGTGTGGAAATGTTAGAAATCCAGGATGCTTTATTATTTTACATTGTACAGTATCCTTAGGTTACATCCATTTATTTGTACTAGTTTATAATCTGCTATTTTTTATTTATTTGCTGTTTTTCTGCATGTACTGTCATTATTGTTTGGCTTTAAATGTACATATGTGTATGTATGTATTTGTGTGTGTGTATATGTTTGTGATCCTTAGCTCTTAAAAGTGGAATGGTTTATATAGAACCTAAAATAGTTGCTTGGTTTATATATGAAACCCCAAAATGGTTCTTTAAATGAATCCAATGGGTTTCTTTTACTCCGAGTTAGAGAGTTTTATTGTGTTAAGAATAATTTAAGGGGGTCTTTTATTATTATTATTATTATTATTATTATTATTATTATTATTAATAATAATAATAATAGTAACAATAACAATAACAACAACAATAATAATAATTATTATTAATATTATTATTATTATTATTACTTAGACATGAATATACAGCAAATTCAAACACAATATACAATTATTTTAACAAAAGCAGCATTCTGTTATTTTGTCTTCATAACAGCAAAACTCCTCCCTCTCCTTGAAGTGTTTCATCATTCCAGAATGAATTATTTCACAAATTTGACCAAATATATGATCTTTTCTCAGATATCTCATTCATAAACACGTCATTTCAAAACATCTCTACGCTGAGATACAGTTCTGAGAAAGTAATGGCACAGATTTCACCTTACGCAGTCTTTGAATTATCGAACCGCTTTAATATAAAAGGTCCATCGCTCTTCAAGGTTTATACTTAGGACTGTTTTTATTGTGGGAAGAAAATGGCCAAGTACATAGAGCTACACTGTATAGCAACCTCTTATTTAAATGTTGCATGGATCTTTCCTTAATGCTTCCTCTGTTTTCTTCACCATCTTCATTCCCTCATAGTGTTTTGGAATGGCATAATGAAAGTAGCATTATCGTAATAATGTGGAAATGACAAAATGAGCTTATAGTATCTTATTCCGTTCTTACAGATCTGTTAGCTTATTCATTCTAGTCCAGAATTAACCCATCATCATCATCATCATCATCATCATCTTCCATACATTACCTAATATTTTGGATGTATCACATAAGGCTCATGGGCTTCTGTTTCACTGTATAAACCCCGTCATCACACATCAGCCCATGACCTTCATACAGACCCGATTCACAGGCTGTGTTATATTTCTCTCCTAAGTGTCAAGGTGCAGCAACAGGTGACTCTAAAGCCACCCGCGGAAGACCGAACCCATGTTCCCTAAAGTTTTCCTGCAGTGGTATGCGGCATTTTCTTCTTGTGCTGCTAAATTAGGTAAAGGTGCACTTCCACGCACCGAGCATTGCATCACTATGTACGCCTGCTTGCTACAGCATTGCTCATACGCTGGAAAGCCGCTCCGCTGCGACGTTTACATGTGAGACATGTGTTAGTCAGCAGTGTCTTGCTGTTGTTGTTTTTTAAAATATAGGTCAAATGTAGCAGCAGGGGAAGCAACAGAAAACTCCTGACTGCTTCTCCTTCATCTCATATGATATAATATATATAAACACTGCTGACTTTTATACACAAACACCGAAATCCCCCTCTAGAATCATTCATATTAGCAGTGAGAACACAGAGATTTGGAATGCTACTAGCTCCGCCCACTGATAAACGCTGTTACTATGGCAACCAGTAGTACGACCGCCTATTGACGACTATCTAGTACAGCGGCCGAAGACTGACAGAGATAAAAAAAATAATAAAATCACTGTGTATGTGAACGTAGCTTTAGATTACTACGTAAAGCGTCTGTTGATTAAAGCCTCTGTGTGTGAGCTGGTACTATAGAAATAATAACGAATTAGGAAGCGTGCATTGATATAAATTTATTGTTCACGTTACTGGAATGATTACTTCACATGATGATTTCTCAGTGAGTTCCTAGCTGCTAAACTAACTCATATATATATATATATATATATTATGCTAACTTTAAGCTCTGAGGAAAACTCTATTCGAGTTTTCTGTCAATTCTATCTATTAACGTTTTAATAAAACCCCACAAAATGCTATTATAATAAAAGAAAAGAAAAGTTCTGTCTTAACTGACCTTATTATCAATATTATATTCAAATCTAACAGCAGATGTAAGAAGATAAAATGCATCGTTTTAATTTACAGTCTTGCCCCTAAATAAACAGTATTTGGTTTTTTTTTTTTACGGTATAAAGTGTTTCAGCACTATGGGTTCATCTCAATCAGCTCTCTAGCTCCCAAGGTAGTGAGTCCGTATCCAGAGTACATGAGGTGGGGCTCTGGTAAGGATTCTGACTTTGCACATTGGGACACTGATGAATTTCTGGAGACAGTCACTGTAAAAACCCAAAGATTTTAATTTTATGCATCATATAAATGTGATAATCATAAAAGTTTCTGTCATAGAAGTTCAAGCAGGGCCGTAGGCTGTCTAGAGCAATCTTGTTTAAATCGTTAACACTTAAAAGCTGATGGACTCAAACAGTATAAAGAACAGCAAATGAAATTGACTAAAGTAAGCAATCATTCGAGAGCAACAACAACGATACCAAGCTACTTACAGATGATTTGGTTTCGCTTGTCCTCCGATTTTTTCCAGCTGTAAAACTGCAGAAAACATGGTGTCATTTACAGGAACGCAACAAGGCGAGCTTCGTTGCTCCTTGGTTTTTTGCAGTGCATTATGGGATTTTTCCGGGAGCGAGACTGAGAAAGAGACAGAACTGAAAATGTTCGACTCCCTGATCAGTGCCCTGACTAGTGAACTAGAGCTGATTGAGACGCATGAACTGCGATTAGGAAAAGAGTAATGATAATTCTAGCTTTTAATGTTTTATGGGGAAAACACCCCAAAGAATAGTGTTTAACATTTAACAAATGATTCAAAATAATCATACAAGATGAAGAAATCAAGTAGAAATCATAACACAACAACGAAACATGTACATAAGCATTGAATATATGTACTTATGTAACTCTATAAAAGGCAAAACAATCAATAAAGATTAAAGGATGGAGAAAACTAAAACCAAAGTTAGAAGCACATGGACTCGGCGGTCCGGGGAAGCGTGGAGGGCGTGTCACGGCGGATGTGCGTGGTACGTCTCAGATTACAGCGCTAAGGTTACTGTCCTCTCCATTCAAGCCTGCCAAATTTGCACTGTTTTAGAGAACTGCTGGTTTTTCCATAGACTGCTGCTCTTTCATGTTTTTCTCAACTTCATGAAGGAAAAAAATAATATGCTTCTGTTGAAAAAGAAAATCCGTGTTCGGACACCGATGTCACACTCACATGTCCTGATGTTAGTGAAGATGTCTGAAGCACAGCGATTCAGAAGAAGAGTACATCGTTATCTTATAGACTGTTAGTCCAAAGGAATAAGCAAAACCATATTAATCATACACTTTCACACTCCAATACATTTTGCTTCCCTAAAAATGGAGCATCTGGCCACAGGGGACAGATTAACTGAACGATTTATTATCTGCAGAAATGTGAGAAAGGGAATGCCAGCATGCCACATTAGCTCAGATGGAGACAGAAGAACAAGCTACACAGAATTGTCACAAATATTCACAGATCAGCCGTAACATGAAAAAACAAACATTGACAGGTGAAGTGAATAATATTGATTATATTGTTACAGTGGGTGGGATATATTAAACAGCAAGTTCTACGTATATATGGCATTTGGCAGACACAGTTATCCAGAGAAACTTACATTTTATCAAATTTTTTTATTCAATGGAGGGCCTTGCTTAGGAGCCCAGCAGTGGCAGCTTGGTTCACCTGGGATTTGAACGCACAACCTTGTGCTCAGGAACCCAAAACACCTTAACCACTAAGCTACCACATTCCCTCACAGCTTGAGGTTGATGTTGGAAGGAGGAAAAATGAGCAAGTTGTGATGACTGGGTCAGAGCTTCAGGTCTTGTGTAGCGTTCCTGGTGGTGTGGTGGTTAGTTCCTACCAAAATTACTCCAAGGAAGAACAACCAGTGAACCAGAGACAGGGTCATAAGCTCACTGACGCACTTGAGGAGGCTAGTTCATCTGGTCAGATCCACACAGAAGACCTACTATAGCACTAATTGCTGTAGAAATGAATGCTGGCTCTGATAGAAAGGTGTCAGAAGACACAGTGTATCACAGTGTCAGAGCTGTTTTGGAGGCACAAGGGGGACCTACACAATAATAAGCAGGTGGATAATGCTAATGTTAATGTTATGTCTCTGTGTAGTTCTAGCTAGACAAGATTAGCAAGCTAAAAAAGAAGTCAGTGATACAATAAAAAAGGTAACCTGTGAACACTGGACACAAGGCAGGAATACACAGAATGAGACAGCTAACCTTACCAGCTAGTGCTTAATCAGGAATATCAAATAAATATTAATATAGCTAACTCCTTGAATCTTGCAGAAGTAATTTTTATAAAATGACCCCAAATATAGTCATATCAAGCAGAGCAAGTCCTCACAGCTCCAAGGTCCCCGGGACAATCCTATCTGTATATTCATTGTGTCCCTGTGGGTTTCCTCCTAAATCCAAAAACATGCCTGATTGCTAAATATGTGATTGCGTGTGCACACGGTGCTCTGAGACGGAGACCGATGTCTCATCCAGGGTATTTTCCTGCCTTCCGCTTAGTATTCCCAGGACAGACTCCAGAATCCACCGTGGCCCTGAGTAGGGTAAACAGCTACTGAAAGGAAGTGAGGGAGTGAGTGCAGTAACATCAGACAGCTTCTACTGTGAAAGCCAGCAGTTCACAAGCCGAAGTGTGTGACTTTATCTGCGAGTGGACACAGGCGTCAAAACGGTCGAGATCAGTTTTAAACTAGTAGGTAGATGTAACACACAAGTGTCACAGAAATATGAGGCAAGTGCAGACAATTTATTAATAAATTATAATTTATTATTATAATAATTTATGATAAACAACACAACGACACAACACTTGACAACGAAACACACGGAAACTAGAATGTAAATCGGAGTCTTAATGAGGTGATCAGCAACATGGAACATGGTCATGTGACTTGCTGGGGCTGATGGGTAACGTAGTTCAGCTCCAAATTCAGCATGACATCATATATTTAGGTCCGTTTTATTTCTTTATTTCTTTATTTATTTATTTTTATGATCACCAAATACTAAAATAAAATCACATTTAATTAAATTTGTTAAAAAAATAAATAATGTGAAATTTAATTAGTAATTAATAATTAATAATTAATTAATAACTTTTATTTTATTTTTTTTAATGATCAATAAATTCTACAAAATAAAATCACATTTCATTTGTTGAACAAAATGATGTCGAATTTAATGAATTGATAAATGGCTTTTATTTAAATGCTAGATGAATGATTTAATTAACATAAAACGAATTTAAGGTGTTGCTCTATTTACCTGGTGTATTGTATGCAGTGCTCTACAGATGTAAGCCAGTTGTGGATAAACAGAGCTGCAGAATTACTGAATGCTTTCATTAGAGCAAAACTGCTGACTAACGGAGCTGCGCTACACTCACAAAGTGATGCCATTACGCTTCTGCTGTTCCAGACACAGTGTGTGTGTGTGTGTGTGTGTGGTGCATATCTTATCAGGAATGTCAGGAAGTGCCATAAGACGGCCCGCTGTGCAGGAGCGATGTGCCGTCCTCAGTTTGTCCTCCACAGCTTTGCGTGTTTAGCTCAGAATGTTCATGACTGTCTTGGCATTTTTAGACTGAGGAACAAGGCGAAGGGTTAAAATTATACTTCCTGTTAGAGGAACAAGAAAGGCAGAAAGAGGGAAAAAACCCAGCTAAGATTAGTGTGCTCCTGCATGCTGCATGAAGCTGAGTTTGTAGGCTGAAGTGAATCATGCTTCTGTTAGCCACAAAGCTGCAGCTGTGTGTGTGTGTGTGTGTGTGTGTGTGCATCTGTCTGTATGACCGAAGATCTGTTTCTAAATCTGAAGCACATGCTGTACTTTGTGCTTTCCAGCGTCATCCCATTCACAGCTTCTGCAACACACACACACACACACACACACACACACACATACACACACATACACACTAAGAAGAACTCATTCAATGAATGACTGAATGAATCAAATGAATGTCCTGATACAGTGTATGTATATTTCATATTATTAGAATACTGCACTGCAGGGGCACAAAACCATCACACCTCCAGGGCTTCTGTGTGTTTGTGTGTGTGTGTGTGTGTGTGTTTGTGGAGTTTGCATGTTGCAGGAGTTTCCTCCAGATTCTTTGGTTTCCTCCCTAGTCCAAAGACATATGTTGTAGGCTGATTAGCATCACTCGGTTGTCTGATGTGTGTGTGTGTGTGTGTGTGTGTGTGTGTGCACTGTGAAGGATTAGTACTCTGCCCAGGGTGTTCTCTACCATATGCCCTGAGCCCCCTGGGATTGACTCTGGATCCATGTGTTGAAGTTCTACAGAGCACAGATAGATGTATAATGTATGGATGGAGGGATGGTTGGATAGAGGGATGGATGGATCAAACACAGTCTTTATCTTTAACAGTCACAGAGAAACGCTATACATTCAATATAACATTCTGGCACAAGGCAGATAAGTTGTATAACCTATTAAACTTTCACTCTGTACTGTAGGAGACGTTTTATATCAGTGTATTTTCACCGAGTGAGCCTCTGGCACTCTCTTTCAGTACTCCTAATAAATAATTTGACCTCTTCTTCCAACTTCTTCTTCAAGAAATGAATGTCAGTGCCTCTGCACACTTGTTTGTTTGAGGATCTCTCAAAAAAATGTGAAAAACAGGTTGGTGGTTCAGACTTTCTTCAGTTAGCTGTATAGGTAGGGTTGTCGGGTGCAGAGTTTTCCCATAGAGTCTGGAGACTTTTGATCTGTCAGTTTCAGGGTCGGTTTTAATGCAAAAACTCTTAAAACTCTGAACTTATACTCTTTAACTCAGTGCACTCTCCTCCACCACGAGCTCATCAACTCGACATGGCTGCTCACAGCATCAGCAGTAAACACAGCATCACTTTATACCCGTGAATGAGTTTCACTATGCAGTAAACAGTACACACATATTCACTGGTAAATCTCTAACACTGATTATTTACACTGTTTGAGGGAGATCACTCGTCACAGTTACTAACAAAAGACGAATATAAAGGCAGCTATGTTGTTTTCCCTCCATGAACGCGTGGAGAGGAAGCCGAGAGCTGCATAAAAAACCACATGGAGGTTTGAAGTATGTCACAGGTTTTGAAGCTGTCTCTGTGCCTTAGTGTTTACAAGAATACACACATTACATACACACACACACACACACAAACACAGGCTGGCCACATCATTTACCCCTGTCCCATTCTGCTGAATTTTTGTATTCATGCCACTTTTTAAAATCAATAATTTTACGTAAATGGGCATAATTTAATAATGTTCATAATTACACTTGTCTTTCTTTCCTTGTGAGGATTTTCCTTTATTAATGCAGAGAATTAATGTGATGCTACACCTAAACCTAACCTACCAAAAGTCCCCACAAAGTTAAAACTGTTAGACGTTAGATTGTTCTTTCTTTATGAGGACACAAAGAAACACACTCCTGTCAAATATTGACTTCATTTAATGCTGGACTGTTTATTCCTCTGTAGTAGGTTGCTTTCTATGTGGAAAAGGTTTTAGATCATTCTTTTTATAGGCATCTTTGCTTTACACAAGTGGCGTCCGATCTAATCTGGAAAGGTCCGGTGTGGGTGTGGGTTTTCATTCCAATCAAGCAGGAGTCACACCTGATTCCACCTGTTTAATCAGCTGATCTTAAGCTTTTAATAGCCTCAGGTGTGGCTTCTGATTGATTGGAACGAAAACCTGCACTCACGCATACACCGGAGCTTTCCGGATTAAATCGGACACCCCTGCTTCACACCGTTTCTTTATATGTGCCAAAGATTTAGCACAGTGTCTGCTTGTGTGCATCTGTGTATCGTAAGCTGATAACTAAGTAAATAAATATCTTCATCTCCGGTCATTAATCCGAATTAGCTATTACTCCCTCGACAGGCACATCAGCATTATCTATAATGTAGTAATGATCTAGATAATCTTATGACAGCTCTCTTTCTTTCTGTATTATCAGTATGATGGAATTAAATTACACACACACACACACACACACACACAGAGGTGTGTAACTTGAGCCTGTAATTCAATTCCAAACTTGAACAAATACTCTCTCTCTGCCGTTCTCTCTTGCCAAAGCAGTAACACGTTAATTGCATTTGGTTTGATCCGCTTGTTTAAGGAGAAATTGATTACAGATGTTTGAGCATATTTCATTTCAATAAAACAGCGTGAGAGAGACAGGATGCTCGGGGATGGAGGAATAATGGGAGGAATAAAGAGAAACAAAGTGAAGTAAAGAAGTCGGTGGCAAGAGAGGAATTAGTAAGTTGAAAGATGAAAGGAGGAAAAAGTGTAGTTAAGTGTCAGCAGAATGCAAGGATGGAAAGAGAGAGAGAGAGAGAGAGCCATCAGCATCATGGTCTCCCTGAGCAACTGAGAGCTCACATTTCCTCTAATCTTCCTCACCTCCCCCCTTACATTCCCCAAATCCAAACCCTTCCACTTCTCTTCACACCAGATCCAGCACAAATTTCCCACGTGTTTATGTTTCTCCTCACTCTCTACCTTTGATGCAGGTAAAAAAAAAGCTCTCCATAACCATGGTGATGGACGGTAAGGAGGCTAAGCGTGACGCACGTGTAGAAGTAACCGTATCTGAAGGCCCAGGTAAACAGAGCAGCCGTCTTAAAGAGACAGCGCTCCCGAACCCAAATTATGTCACTGTGGTAAATGGAGCAGTTAAAGGTGATAATTACCTTATTAAAGCGCTGTCTCTTTAAGAGGAGTGTGACGCTGATGGGGTGTAAGTGCTCATTAAAGCTTACAAAAAAAACCCATTCAGAGACTTGTGTGCAGTGCTCTGTGCTCTTCCGGTATATTCCGTTGCTGTGTATGGTGTGATGCTGTGCATCTTATGACACTAATATCATTGCCTTTCCATGATTTCAGTTTAAAGTGTCATCTTTTACAGGTTCAGCTCCATGTTTAGATGAAAGAACGCTATGCTAAGCAAAATAAGGCAGTTAGGGAGCCATTAATAGCTGCATTGTAGTATAATTGAGATTTATGATTCAAGGGTTTATTGCCATTTAATGTCATGTTCAAAAAAAACGTCAGGTTACACAATACAATGAAATTCTTACTCAAAGTCAATTACACAGAAATATAAAATACAAATAGCTGGGAAAGGGGAAACAAAAAAGATATACGTTTGCAAGAAAAAGGTGTCTGTTGAAAGAAATCAAGGAATCATCAACAATAAGCCAGGTTCATACACAGAGATTTATATCAGAGTTCAGACTCAATCCAATCCACAAATCCACATCAGGACAAGGCCCAGGGAGTAGTAGGCAATAAAGATACACAAATTCAGCAGGGAAAACTGGGATGCATGGGAAAGATTCTACATGAAAATCAAGTCATCATACATATGGATCAGAATTTATAAGCGTGAACAGGTGAATAATAAGGACTTCGCAAGAGACCATAGTCCATAGTGTACCAATATCCCTATTTCCCTACTGCACAGTAGGAGAAAAGCCAAAAGAAGGAGAATGTCTGAATTCTCTGTGTTCATAAACAGCAGGAGAAAAACCCAGACGTCTCACTGCTTCAATACGATTCTGCAGTATGGAGCCAGTGCACACTGTGAAATCCCATAATTCAATAGAACTGGTGTGAAAGAGCAGAGTGTAAGTGATGTAGGTGTTAAACCTTGTTCCTTCTGGTTAAACTGTACTTTCTTAACAACACCTGCCTTGACGTGTTGAAAGTTTAAATGAATTGTTTGCAGTAGGTACTGAATCGAACACAGTAGGTACTAAATCGTTTGCAGTAACTACTGAATCGAACACAATAGGTACTGAATCGAACACAGTAGGTACTAAATCGTTTGCAGTAACTACTGAATCGAACACAATAGGTACTGAATCGAACACAGTAGGTACTAAATCAAAAGCAATAGGTACTGATTCGTATGTAGTATGTACTGAATCAAACACAGTAGGTACTAAATCAAAAGCAATAGGTACTGATTCGTATGTAGTATGTACTGAATCAAACACAGTAGGTACTAAATCGTTTGCAGTAACTACTGAATCGAACACAATAGGTACTGAATCGAACACAGTAGGTACTAAATCAAAAGCAATAGGTACTGATTCGTATGTAGTATGTACTGAATCAAACACAGTAGGTACTAAATCAAAAGCAATAGGTACTGATTCGTATGTAGTACGTACTGAATCAAACACAGTAGGTACTAAATCAAACACAGTAGGTACTAAATCATATGCAATAGGTACTGAATCGAACACAGTAGGTACTAAATCATATGCAATAGGTACTGAATCAAACACAGTAGGTACTGAATCGAACACAGTAGGTACTAAATCATATGCAATAGGTACTGAATCTAACACAGTAGGTACTAAATCAAAAGCAATAGGTACTGATTCGTATGTAGTATGTACTGAATCAAACACAGTAGGTATTAAATCAAAAGCAATAGGTACTGATTCGTATGTAGTATGTACTGAATCAAACACAGTAGGTACTAAATCAAAAGCAATAGGTACTGATTCGTATGTAGTATGTACTGAATCAAACACAGTAGGTATTAAATCAAAAGCAATAGGTACTGATTCATATGTAGTATGTACTGAATCAAACACAGTAGGTATTAAATCGTATGCAATAGGTACTGAATCGAACACAGTAGGTACTAAATCAAACACAGTAGGTACTAAATCATATGCAATAGGTACTGAATCGAACACAGTAGGTACTAAATCATATGCAATAGGTACTGAATCAAACACAGTAGGTACTGAATCGAACACAGTAGGTACTGAATCGAACACAGTAGGTACTGAATCAAACACAGTAGGTACTAAATCAAAAGCAATAGGTACTGATTTATATCCAGTAGGTACTGAATCAAACACAGTAGGTACTGAATCAAACACGGTATGTACTAAATCATATGCAATAGGTACTGAATCGAACACAGTAGGTACTGAGTCGAATGCAGTATGTACTAAATCAAACACAGTAGGTACTGAATCGTATGCAGTAGCTACTGAATTGAATGCAGTAGGTACTGTTTCAGAAGTGTTCAAACTTCATCGTGCCCTCTGGTGGCATGATGGTGCATTGCCCACAGCTGGTGTGACATCAAGCTTTAAAACTTTAAAAAGTTTTTCAGAATAGATCTGTACATTTCTAATATTCTATTATTTATTTCTGTTATCCTAATCTGTGGTTTTTTGAACTGTCGGTGCATTGTATCCGTTGAGGTGTGTTTGGTGTCTTACAGGTAACCACACAGCCTAGGATTGGTATTTGGCCATAGCTTGTTTGTTGTTACATGGAAGACTCATGTTCAGTGCTAACAAAGTCCTTCTGCCTTGCCCATAGTTTCCGTACAATGCAGGACACATTAAAATTCAACACTGAGTGCAACACAGCTGGGACTGGTACATTCACATTCGGGCCGCACTTCCTCATTTCTAAAAATGTCTTCATTGTGATAAAAAAAAAAAAAGCGAGATTAGAATTGACCATTTTTAAGGAATTAATTTCGATAAGTCAGCAAATATCATTGACATTTTAACTTGATTTGACCTCGATTGATTTTAAAAGCTTGATGATTCAGACAGTAATGATGACCGGGAACCTAAAAGTGTTCTTTGACTCCAGTATAGAGGGAGCATGAGTGTGTTACTGTACCAGCTAAGCTGAGCTGAAGTATAGCTGTAGTGTTACTGTAGTTGTAGGTTCAGTAATGCACTGTGGAGTTGAGTTTTGGATTCATTCTTTTCCCCAGAGGCCAAAAAATGATATTTGTGCCTGTTTTGTGGTGCTTGTGTTCAGTAGGAAATGTCTTTGTCATGTCACACTCCACAGTGGTGGCTAATGCTTTATGTGAGAGTAGACACTCAAGGATTTCTAGTGTTTTGTAAGTATTTCAGTTTTTACCAAGCCATCTAGGGGTGAAATTTCCATTGATAAGTTTTAAAAAAATGTTTTCCCACACAAATGTCTTGTATCTCTAAAGTAAATGGTGACATCAGACCCATTTCTGTAGTGTTATATAAACAGTCGACGAATCCTTCAGGTAAAACCACACAGGGTTAAGAGTCACGACTGTATAAACCTTTAGACAGGTTTATGGTGTTATTATTTTTGTCTTGTGGACTATATGTGCTGTATGTGTTGCTGTTGCACTGTAACATGACCCCTCCTTTTTCTATTCCTTAAATAATTTCAGATGGATCATTATCTTCATCATTGGTCTAAGTGCACTGTGTTAAGTTTAGATGTTCGGTGGTGTTCAGTAGATTTGTCTCTGTGTAATTTTATGATGGTGTGGATTAGTGTGAGACGCCTCCGGTTGTTATGTAGTAATGTAGTATTGAGTGGAGTGGTACAGACGCATCGAGCGGCTCCAAAACCCCTCTCTCCTGGCTGAGTGCTGTCCAGTCCACTTCCACGCCTCAGTGACCGAACATGCCTGCAGCACTGGATTGTGAAAGCGGGACAGGAGAGAGAGAGAGGGAGAGACAGACAGACAGACAGAGAGAGAGAGAGAGAGATAAAGAGAGACAGCCAGAGAGACAGACAGAGAGAGACAGAGAGAGAGATAAAGAGAGACAGACAGAGAGAGACAGAGAGAGAGATAAAGAGAGACAGACAGAGAGACAGACAGAGAGAGACAGACAGAGAGAGATAAAGAGAGACAGATAGAGAGAGAGAGAAAGAGAGAGAGAGCAATAAAGAGAGAGAGAGAGAAAGAGAGAGACAGATAGAGAGAGAGAGAAAGAGAGAGAGACAGATAGAGAGAGAGACAGAGGACAGAGAGAGACACAGAGAGAGAGAGAGAGAGATAGTTTGATATTTGATTTCATATGGAGAACTTATTACAAAAATTAACTAAAAGTCATTAATCACAGTAGGCATAAATAAATAAAGTAAATAGGTAGATAAATAGATGCATAAGGGTGGGACGGAGGGGCTCAAAGAACTGTGAGAAACACAAGTCTTTATCAGAAGAGAAAGAAAGAAAGAAAGAAAGAAAGACAGCTTCAGTTAAATGAAAAGTGTATAAAGAATGAAAAGCGGCAATGTTACAGAAACAAAGCGACTTGGAGCGTTGATTTAAGAGATCCGCCACAAGCAGAACATCACAAACACACATGAATCACTGACACTGTTGTCATTCTTCCACACGGCCTTTGTGTAGTAAAACACAATTTGTAACTCTACACTTTCTTTCCACTTTTAGCCTGTAACAGATCCACCCAGGTCCCTAAACGCATTTACCGTGTCAGTGGTGTAGAGTGGCCCTGGAATGAAAAAGATCGCACATACACACACACACACACACACACACACACGTGCACACATATGCAAATGCAGACATCTGAACTAGACTCTTATCTGTCCATCTCTGTGGGGTTTATGATTGAACATAATTCGATGCCACACGCAGACTCATAGAAGAAACCAAAGGTCCTTCTCTTATCTTTAATTTAACCCTGTTACATGGAAACAGTCACACAGTATGATTTCCCGGTAGCTGTGAAAGTTTTGTGAAAACTCTGTTGTCAGTGGTAGGTCAAATATTTTTTTCTCAATGTAATTTCATTTCAAATAGTTTACATGAATACATATCTGACATTAAATATGAGACTTATTAGCAAGAGAAGTGGGGCGGGATCTTGAAAAACACTTTCTGTCTTAAAGATCCTCAGTGAACTGAATTGTAGACACATTCGACTGCCGTGGAAAATGACTTTAGGTTGATAAAATAAATCATCTAATTTACTTCAGATTTAATTAACTTCAGCGGATGAAGAGGGGCCGAGCTGAGAACGTGCAAAATAATGGGTTCGTTAAATAATTTAGTCAATTAAATCAATTATTTAAATAATCATGCCATCACTTTGCGACAACTGTTGCGATCGTAACGCAGAGCTTGTGTTAAATAGGATAATAAATTACTTGTGTTCAGATAAATTCAATACGAAATGAGTAAATTGGTGTGTTAAAATATATTGAAATAGCACAATCCTTCTAAATATGCTCAGTAAGCGATATCTTACTTTAATTCCTGTTTTATTCTATTTATATACAGTATAAAGGGTCTAAAGAAATTTTTCACATGATCATCAGTAACGCGTTTTGTGCCACATTTGTATAAGCTTTATCCAAAAATGTATTACGCTCTATACACAATGATTATTTCATTATATTCATCTAAATAGTAAAGCGTTTTCTTCACATTTTGTTAAAAAGCCATTATAATGAAGGTCAACACACTACAGCCAGTTTTAAGGCACGTGGAAAAAAACTAGGCAATGGTTAGTTCCTGGTATACATAATACTTCACCCTGTAATACAACAGATCACGAAACTCAACAAGGAAACAAGAGACACCACAAATTACCCCAGCAAACAAAGGGGCAGATTATTGCATGGTAATTAGTTCAGTAACATGTAATAGATGTGATATGGAAATGTTGGTGCTGGGGGGCAGAGGTGAACCGCTCTGTCAGTTTGTGGAACTTACAACACTGTCTAAATGCTTTATAAATTCAATTCAACTCAATTTTATTTCTAAAGAGCTTTACATAATGGTCCTTGCCTCAGTGTAAAAATTTTGAATAAAAAATGATGAAAAAGGTTTGTCGTTAATAAGCAAGCCAGGGGCTATAAAATGTACTTTATGTTCTTTGTTCTAATAAGAATTAAATACACCGATCAGGCAGAATATTATGACCAGATACCTAATATTGTGTTGGTCCCCTTTTTGCCGCCAAAACAGCCCTGACCCGTCCTGCACTGTGTATTCTGACACCTTTCTATCAGAACCAGCATTAACTTCTTCAGCAATTTGAGCAACAGTAGCTCGTCTGTTGGATCGGATCACACGGGCCAGCCTTCACTCCCCACGTGCGTCAGTGAGCCTTGGTCCCCCATGACCCTGTCTCCGGTTCACCACTGTTCCTTCCTTGGACCACTTTTGATAGATACTGACCACTGCAGACCGGGAACACCCCACAAGAGCTGCAGTTTTGGAGATGCTCTGATCCAGTGGTCTAGCCATCACAGTTTGGCCCTTCCTCAAACTCGCTCAAATCCTTACGCTTGTCCATTTTTCCTGCATCCAAAACACAACAACTTTGAGGACAAAATGATCACTTGCTGCCTAATATATCCCACCCACTAACAGGTGCCATGATGAGGAGATCATCAGTCTTATTCACTTCACCTCTCAGTAGTCATAATGTTATGCCTGATCGGTGTATACACAACCTATAAAATAAACTGATCTAGCTAATTGGACTTTAGAGTTATAATAAAGAACAATAACTGAAAATAAAGTGTACATTTATTCAGTAAAAATGTAGATAATGAAATGAATAAATGTACGACAGAGCTCGGCAGAGCATTCTGTATATCTGCTCTACAAAATCTGAGGACATAAAATACTGTATATATATTAGATACACTTCACTCAAATGGGCCGAACCTCCGCCAGCGCTTTTCTGTTTAAAACAAAATGTCCATCTATAAAGCACACATATCTCCACTTCCCGTGGTTCTTCACTGAAGAACGTAATAAATTTTAAACATAACATTTAACAATTCGTTATATGAGTAAGACGTTACTCATAGTTCTTAACCCCGAATCTGTTTTCAGAGCAAGAATACATTGTGCACTGAGATTTTCCTTTGTACATTTCGGTTCATTTTAATCATGGTGGTGCAGTGGGCAGCATTGCCCTCTCTCTTACAGCTCCAGGGTCTATGGTTCGAATATTCATGTGTATGTGTGGTGCTCTGCCTTAAAGACAGCAAAGTAAAAGTACTGGAGTGGCTTTCACAGAGACCTGACAAAAAATGAAAACTGGAAAAAGTGTCTGAGGAGCTGACAAACAGAACATTGTGTGGAATTGAAGGAAGACACCACCAAATACTAACTAAAGTGTGAATGTAAACCAACCTACAGAAAGTCTGATAGATAAAAATGGAAAATATATCTTGCATCCTTGCCATTATTTTAAAATGCCCTCTCATGGAAAGAAAGCAGACACTTTAATGTCCTCAAAAAAGGAAATGGACGGTAATATGAAATGTGTGGAGTTGTGAATAATTCACTCTGAATGTCTTTAGCCTGGGTGTCCGTAAACCTTTGCCTTTGACTGAAACGTTTAAGATACATCCGTCTGTTTCTACATTTAGTAACAAGTTGTCTGTCTGATTTATAGATTTCTTTATTCCAACCTTCTCATGAGCATCTTTCTACTGTCAGTTATTAAATTCTGAGCATGTTTTGTATCATCAACCACATCGCTGAGGTTAGGGGTTCGATTCCCATCTCTGGCCTGTGTGTGTGTGGAGTTTGCATGTTCTCCTTGTGCTTCGGGGTTTCCTCCAAGTCTTTTAGATTCTCTAAACTGTCTATAGTGTGTGTGTGTGTGTGTGATTGTGCCCTGTGATGAGTTGGCACCCTGTCCAATGTGTCCCCCACCTTGTGCCCTAAGGATGTGCTCCCAGTGACCCTGTGTAGGATAAATGCCACAGAAAATGGATGGATGGATGGATGGATGATATGCAGTTGGAAACCAGACTTGAAGTATATTTACTCAGAGCTTTTCTCACTTACTGAGCTGCTTTGAAACTGAAGTATAGTTCTTGTCTAATTACACTGAACAGATACAAACAGCATAAAAACACAGAAAAGTATTTTAAAGCATGAAATCGTATGCTATCGGAATGAATTAACATGAATCATGACGTGCTGCTCATGTTAAAAAAAGAACATCAAAAGTATGCGTGTGTTATGTTATAATTGTCTGCGTCTGTATTAGGCATGCCTAATGAGTCACGTTTGTGTGTGTGTGTGTGTGTGTGTGTGTTTTGTGTGAAATAGTTGACTACTGATGCACTTTCATACCTTCACACCTTCACACTTCCCTCACAATCACAGAACTAAAATTGTCTGTTTCATCACATGATGATGATGATGATGATGATGATGATATCTATTTTCCGTCTTACAGACCGGCGGCGGCCAGGTAAATTCCAGCCGTTCCGCCGCCTGTTTGGGAGGAAGAGGAGGAGGGAGACAGAGCGGGGGTTCGAGGAACCTGAACTGAAACCCAGCCACTCCACCAGTGACGTGTGCAATGGGGTGGTCTCAGGCCTGGACGAATCCAAACAGCATCTGAGGTTAAGAGCTGGCAGGAATGTTATTTATAAATAAAAGAATGAAATGAAATTCACTGAGAAAAATACTGTTATGTTTCATCATAATGTTTACTTTTATGAAGCATCAGCATAAGGCTTTTTTCTCACCTAAATACTAATTTAGAATCAATTTAAATTCCAGGCAATGATGATGATTAAATATTAGTATAATATTAGTAAACAGTAATAAAATTGGGTTGTAATTTGCTTTGTTAAAGCAACATTTAGAACTAAACATTTCTATATGTGTGTGTGTGTGTGTGTGTGTGCAGAGAGTTAAATCCCCTGGGGTCTCGAGCTTTTTCACACGAGAGCATCTTCATCCCTGAGGATTCTGTAGAGCAGCCCTGCCCAGAATTGACCATGTCTCAAGAGAACGTCTCAGACAAAGTCAGGAACCTACAAGTAAGTGAATATAATGATTCTCTTATATGGATGAATATAATAAGTGCAAACACATATTTACAACAGCTCTGGACACGCTGGTTACAGAAGATCAATGACTGATGGTGTGATGCGGTCAGTATGAAACCTCTTTTCTAGTTCAGGATGTTAATAAGACATACAAGTACAGCATCTTGTGTAACCTAGAATCCAGAAAGTGCAAAGTCTTCATGTACTGAAGAAACTCTCATGGCTGAAAACGTATTAACATTTACAAAGTGTTGATACCAGTGGCTCTGTATAAAGCTTTAGTATTAACTAAATAATATATTATTTAATAATAATATTTTCTCAAATCTGATTGGTCAGAAGGTGTTTGTTAGCTGTGGTGTCAGAACCAGACATCATTCACACACACACTCATTCACACTTAGAGGCAATTCAGCCTACCGGCATGTCCTTGGGACGTGGGAGGAAACCAGAGAACCCGTAGGAAACCCACACAAGCACATGGAGTATATACACAGACAGTAACCCCAGCTCGGGTTCGACCCCAGGGCCCTGGAGCTAGGGGGCAGCAATGCTACCTTGCTCTGTGCCTCACTGTGTAAAATTACTCAACACTTTGAATAGTAAACATAATTGAATAGTCTTACTACTACTAGCATTCAAATATAATCTAGCACCACTTACCTCATTTACCTCATAATATAACTGAGCTCTCTACCCTGTGTTTAATCCTACAGAGGCAGATAGCTCATAATATAAAGTTTGGTCAGAGACCTCCCTCACTGAGGAAAAGTGAAGGAGATGAAGGTAGTTCAGATGAGGAGGAGGCACCAAGAAGTCCGTTGCGAGTCCTGGCACAGGTGGAGCCAGAACCACAGGACGCCGAAGCCAAGGAAAATGTAAGAAAAAGGATGTTGAAAGAAGAGTCGTGTACAACAAAAATGTACAGCTAATAGATCTGTGGTACACCAAATGTTTGTGGACACCTGATTATCACACGCATGTGCTTCTTGATGTGCTAGAGATTTATTCCCCTGTTTGCTGCTATAATGTGCTTCACTCTTCTGGGAAGGATTTCTGCTAGATGTTGGATTGTGGCGGTGGTGATTTTTTGATCATTCAGCATTAGTGATGTTGGGTGAGGAGTTCTGGGGTGCTGTCAGTTTTTCGATTTATCCCAAAGGTGTTCTGTGGGCTTGAGGTCAGGGGTTGGTGCAGGACACTCAAGTTCTGTGTTCAAACTTGTCATGCTGGAACAGGTTTGTGCCTCTTAGTGAAGGGTAACATGTTACAGCATACAAAAACACCGTATACAAGCTTTGTGGTAAGAGTTTGAGGCAGATCAACATGTGGGTGTAATGGTCAGGTGTCCACATATATTTGACTATATTTCATATTGTCACTTAAATATCAATATTTATTTCATGGTTTAAGAGATTTTTTAATGTAATTACTTTACACTTTCATATTTAGGTTTCATCTGCTGCCCGTGATGTGGCTCACTACAGGACCCCTGTGAAATCCCCTCGTTCAAAGCGGCCTCCTCCCCCTGGTACGATCGAATCAATTAACCTAGACGCTGTTCCCCAGTCCGCGCCGCGCTTGGACAACACTGCTGCCAAACATAAACTGTCCGTCAAACCCAAAAACCAACGAGTGTCACGCAAGCACCGCAGGTTCACACAGGTAAGGAAAAAAATTCTTTGACACTGAGTGATTCTTTTTTGCTGAGTGATAACACTAGAGAGCATGGGAGGGAGGATCCATGAGCAGAAGTTTAATAACATGATCCAAGAATTGATCATAGAGGCAAAAGTGTCAAACTGTATAGCAGAACAATAACTAACTGCTGTTTCTTTGTCAATTTTAGGAGTATCTGGAGGTGGCTATTTCAGCAGTTCTGCAGGAAGAGACAGATGTGCAGAAACGTGCAGATGAAACAGATGTTTGGAGAGAAGGGCATGTAAGAAGCCACTGGACCAGAGATGATCAAGAGCTTCCTGAAAAATCTAAGAAGCAGAGACTCCATGAAGAGGAGCAGGAGCGTCTCGAGTTCCAGAGAATCCAGGAGCAAGAGAAACAGAGAAGGAGAGAAGAAGACAGAAGAGCTGAGGAACTGCGTCTGGAACAGGAGACAATCCGCAGAAAACAGGAAGAATGTCAGCGAAGGGAGGAAGAGAAGCGAAGGCAGTGGGAAGAAGACAGAAGGAAGGAAGAGGATGAAAGGAGAAAGAGGGAGGAGGAGGCGCAACGCTTGAGGGAGATGGAAGAGAGGAAGAGACGTGAGGAAGAAGAAAGAAAAAAGAGAGAAGAAGAGAGACAGAGAGCAGAGGAAGAAAGAAGACAGCAGGAAATCATAGCAGAGCACTTTCGCCTGGAGGAGGAGAGGAGAATGAAAGAATTGGAGGAGCAAAAAAGAAAAGAGGAGGAGGAAGAGGCAGAAAAACTAAGGCTTTGGGAGTTAGAGGAAAAAAAGCAAAGAGAAGAAGAAGCACGCCTTTATGAGGAACAAAGCAGGCGACAAGAAGAAGAGGAGGCTGAGATTAAAAGACTGGCTGATGAAAAGAAAAGAAAGGAAGAGGATAAAAGAAAGAGGCAGCAAGAAGAGATAAGAGCTGCTGAGGAGCAATCAGCATCCTCTGATCCAGAGTGGAAGAGAAAAGCAGAGGAGCTGCGATGGAGGGAGATGGAAGAAAGGCAAAGACCTTTCACTTTCAAAGTGTCCTCTGGTGAAAAGCAAATCCTGTTCCAGAAGGTCAATCTAACACCAGTTACCCCAGTAGCACCTCAGCAGGGGGAAGCTGCTGCTGAAATCAGGGAAGGCACTGCAGGAGTTCCTGATTCACCAACTTTATCTTCATCCCTGTATGTTCCTCACACTGCTATATTAGTGACTGGAGCTCAGCTGTGTGGTACAGCAGTGAATCTGGATCAGATAAAAGATACAGCCTGTAAGTCTCTGCTTGGTCTCTCTGAGGACAAAAAAGCTTTCGGGACACCAGCAGGGAAGAACAAGACATCACCAGACCGCAAATCTGGAAAAACCAAATCCTTAAACGAATCCTCTTTATCTGCAGAGCAGTCTAGTGCTGCTGTCTTGGCAGAGTGGGCCAGTATACGATCCAAAATTTTTAAGGGTGGACTAGATGGAAAATACCAGGAATACCCAGACAGACAGGTGCAGAGCCGAACAACAAGCGAAGATATCAGCGAGACACCGTTTTCTCACGCTAATCTCAGGAAGACCGTGTCAGCAAGCGCTAAGTTTTCCATCACTCCAGCCAGAAAGAAGTTCGCTGACTCAAATAGAAATTCAGAGGTCTTTAGTCAAGAAGAGACAGAAGGAGGTCAGGAGGAAGTACCAGCTACAGATTTGGCTCCTAATCAGCATCTTCATTCACCTTCTTCTCCCAGTAAAGGTCAGAATAAGGGAGGAAAGATTGTCCGTATCTCAGACAGTACAGAAGAATGCAAGTTTGCTAAAGACCTCCCTTCCTTCCTGGTTCCATGTCTCACACATGGAACCCTGAAATCTCCGTCGTCTGAAACAGGACCCTTGAGCCAGGCGGTTTCAGAGGACTCGGACACAAAGGATTATGGGGATCACAGAGACCAGAGTGGTGATGAGCGGCCCTCTCCGTTTGGTATCAAGCTGAGGAGGACCAACTACTCGCTTCGTTTTCATAGTGAGCAATCCACAGAGAAGAGGAAGAAAAGATATAGTGCAGGTGATAGTTTTGAAGGAGTACCAGTGCCCCTTACCTCTATTGACCAGTACTCTGAATCTTCTGTATTCTCTGAGAAGACCAGTATCACCTCTCCACTTGGAGAGAGTGGAATGAAATTTCAAGGAACCTCTGGTGTAGAGTCACGCTTCAGGCCTGGTAGAAGTGCTCCCTCTTCGGCATGTAGTGAACGCGACAAACTCATCTCTAAGCCCCCAATTTATCAGAAACCAGCTACATTTCCCAAACCATCCGATGGTGCCACACCGCCACCTTCTCCCCTACCTAAACCTAGTAGAAGGACTTCTGGGGACATGCTTTCCCCGAGATCAGGTGGGCCAGAAGTGGCAGCTTCTGAAGAGCGCATTGATCAAAAGTTAGAGCCCTCGGAATCCGTGCAGTGTCCGAGAAATGGCCAGGGTGATGATGAGCCAAAAGAAAAGAAGTCCTTCTTTCCATCCATCAGCATTCCATGGAGGGAGAAAGCAGACCGGAGGACTGAACTAATAAGAAGAGGCAAGTATAATGTAACTTAATTGCCATATGACATTTTAAATGTCACAAACAAATATTTGTTCAAATTACATGCCTTGTGAACGGCCCGCCACTGCTTTCTATAGTATCACATTACATACCATAATCGTAAAACTACTGAATAATGTTACTTCCGTAAATAGAAACACAGTCCAGAACATTGTTAAGGTAATCAAGTCTTCAGTTAGTGTGTCTTTGTGGTTTTTAAAGTAGATGCAAATTACTCTCCTGTCTCCTTCACAGAAAAGCCCTCTCTGCAGAGCAGGCATTCCTTAGACAGCTCACGGACACAGGAGAAGGAGACGGGACCATTATGGATCACTCTGGCTTTGCAGAAACAGAAGGGTTTTAGAGAACAGCAGCAAAGCAGAGAGGAAAGGAAGAACCAGAGAGAAGCCAAGCTGGCTGAGAAACAAGCCAGGGACCGAGAAAGCGTAAGTCCAGTAGCACCACACGTATCCGTTCAACCTGTAGTTCCAGGATATACAGCCGAGTGCACACTACATGACTTTCTCAATCTCAGAATAATTGAACATTTCATACTACACGACTTTAGTATCTTGAAATCAGTTGTTGTGGATGTAAGGGTGTGCACCTCTCCTACCCGGAGAAGCCTGCCTGATCTACAAATCCCATTTTCTCAGGAATATAAAAGAAGGAGCTGTCAGTCATGGGACTGTTTTTCAGTATTGGAACAAAAAAAGGAGAAAAATGTGGTGGAAGGCTTGGTTGGGGAAAGACAAGCAGTGAGGATCGACTGTTCTGCAAAGAGAAGCGTATACTGTGTGCCACTAGGAATCACATTATATTTGTTTTACTACTGATAGGAAGCAATATTATTGTGCATACATATAGTTCTGCTCTTCCTAACGAATAGATAAATGCTTAACTGGATCTACTACACATGAGAGTATATGAATTTGATTTCCTGTCAGGTTAGCATTGGCTGTTTCTCATTGCTGTGCTTGCACCTGGTTGCAGAAGTTTTCACACTGCAATTCATCTCTGAGAAACTCAAACATGGTCAGAAGGAAGGAAATGAGGACTTTAACTGTGTTTATAGGAATCTACTATGGTATGGGAAACATCTCAGGATTTATCTTACAGGCTGGAGTAGTGAGCCCTACAGAGGGGAAAGGGAATGGAAATTCCGGTATTCCTAAGGCACAAACCCCGGAGGAGAACAAGAGACCAGACACGTTACTGACTCGCTTCGAGCGTCGTGACAACTTAAAGAAGGCCAACACCTTACCCACTTCTGTTACAGGTGCCATGTTTATTTCTGTTTATTAGGATGTTCTGCACAAAATACACTAAAGTCAAAGTCAAAATACACTAAAGTTCGATTTATCTTTTTCAGTCGAGATAGCAGACTCTACCCCATCACCTCCAGCAGCAAAGGACATAACAAAGCGCTTCCCACCCAGTGACACACCACAGGTTTCCACTGAACCAGCTTGGCTTGCTCTCGCCAAGCGTAAGGCCAAAGCATGGAGTGACTGCCCGCAGATCATCAAGTGATAGCTTTGACACAAGCTTCTAATCAGCTCACTCATTCACATGGTATCATTTCACCATACTCATAACAAGTCACAAAACACCACTTGACCTGGAAAACTGCGTTCACTTTGTTTTTTTGGTGCCATTTTCATCCCACAGAATGGGTAGCAAGCGACATGTATAACTAAAACATTAACATTCTCATAATATTATAAAATGATCCATAGCTATAATTACGTGCTCAAACATACCGCTGTTTAAACAAACAATTCTGGATTTAAGAGACAGATATGAAGAGCAAAGCACTCACTTATTTATTTATTTCTTTAATTTGCATTAAATTAAAAAAAACAAAAAAAACCCCAAATCTTTCAAGTGTATATCTTCTAGTCACAACCCAGCGGGAATCTAAGCCTAACAGACCTATTCCTAGCAAATCGTTTGTCGGAATATATAAGGCATGCGTAGTATACAAAGAAATATTACTAAAAACAAATGTCTTCTTTAACAGTTTGAGATCAACTCTTTGGGGAGTCTTTTAAGAACTCACTCAAGGGCTAAAGCTGCACAGTAGATATCACCATAACATCCATCTTACTTCACCCCCTGATGTATTACAAGCATGAACTTCAGAACTGGATACTGTTTTTGTATATTTTTTTTTAAATTAAATCTAGATACCGGACCTGCCATCTTCCAAAAACGTATTTGTTGAGTTGTCTTAACACCTCTTGTCTAATATGGACAAGGTAAATTCTCCTGTTTTATTTTTTTGTTGTGAATAATAACTTATTTGATATCCTGGCCAAGATTTTCACTGTGTGACAGATGACCGCTGTCATTTGAGCCCGTCACTGAAAATGAGCGTTAATGATGACGGTCACTGTGTTTACTTATGTAAATAACTTACATAGTAAATGTTCTTAACAACGCTTCCGTTGAACCACCATGTTAATTCACTTGACTGGAAACCATTAACCAAATGTTAACGAACTATCTGCTTCTTGCACAGTGTTTGATTGCCCTCCAGTTTCTTTGGAAATAGTTCTCTGCAACACAGACTGCTTGCTTGCTGTAATAGAAACACTGTTATCCTGTAGCTTGTCTAGTATCTGACATTAAAAAGCAAGTCAGTGGGAGATCAGTGCTTTAAAAGGAAAAGAAAAAAAGAGAGAAAAAATCCTGCTGGGGGAAGACTAACCAATGACTTCGCGAAGGAAATGACATTATTCTCAGAAATGACAGCAGCTTCGAACGAATAGAGCTTTGATCTCCCAGCAAAAACACACACCAACCCCCTGTACTTAACGTAATATTTTGTATGTATGTATGTAATGTATGTAGGTATCTATGTACAGAGGTGGACTGAACTGCACTGTGTTCCTTTGAAGACCCTCCGAGTTTCCGTCGCTTTGTTTTTAATTCGGCCGTGTGCAATCATGTAGCGTCGAAAAACAGTGTTGTATGTAACATTTAAAAATAAAAGCAGTTTGTTGGTACTTGCACTTTTTATTTGCTCCATTTGCAAAAAAGGTCCTCATTAAGTAACACAAAGGAAAAAACAAAACATTAACGACAGATGTTCGATGTCTGGAGTTGAAATGCCTGTTTTTGCCCAGAAAAATATCTTATATATATATATATATATATATATAAATAATATGAACATCTGTAAAAAATTTCATTTAAATAGTTTTATATACACATTATATTACAGCCAGTAAAACATATACAAACATATACACTAAGAGATGCTTTAGTTATTCTGTCCTCATAGTCAGTTCCAAGCAGTAGACGTAGTCGTTCCGACATCCCAGAACTATAGCGTGACCCCACACCACAGGAGAGGAAAAGAGTTCTCCAGGTAAGAGGAAAGAGGCTTTCACTGTTCCCTGTTCTCCGTCTAGTACCCACAAGGTTCCGTCAGTTGACGCTATGGCTACCAGGGTTCTCACGCCCCAGGGAGATCCATCAAAAACAAACGGACTGGAATACACCTTGCCTGTGGTTCGGAATCTCCATAGTAACGAGCCGTTAGCAGAGTCGATGCAGTATACAGAGGAATCGTGCGATCCACAAAAAACAGCTGGGCAAGATGGAGACAATGTCGTGAAACCGTCATGCGCGTCAGATCTGGTTGAGGTCAGGCACGGCGATGAGAAGACGGGTCCATCGGTGAGGAAATCCCATAACTGGGGAAACAAGTTCAAAGTAATTCACAAGCAAAGTTCATGGACATCTCTATAGAAACTGGCCAGACTTTTTTTCTCCATAACATTTCAATACTTTACAGCCCCTTTATTCACACTACATCCTCCCTGATACCTTCTCTTACCACATTTCCATCATGGCTTAATGCAGTGATGTGTCCATTCACTGAACCCACACAGACGCAGGAGTCAGAACAGGAAGGAGAGGAGAAAAACGGAACATCAGTGGAATACGTCCACAAGAGTGTACCGCTGTCCTATAAAACAATGAGACAGAATTTCATCTGTAATTCAAACTAACAGGTTGAATCAGTATTTGAGGCTAACTGTGTCTGAATGATTTTAGTAAATAAGAAAAGATATATTTATTAAAAAGCTAATAAACAGCACTATGTACGAATAGAAAGGCAACTCTGTATGGGGCAGTGGTAGCTTAAGTAGTTAAAGCTCTGGGTCGTTGACCGGAAGATCGGGGCTCAAGCCCCAGCACCACCAAGCTGCCACAGTTGGGCCCTTGAGCAAGGCCCCTAACCCACCCTGCTCCAGGGGCACTGCATCATGGCTGACCCTGCGCTCTGACCCCAACTCCCAAGGATGGGAAGAAATAATTTCACTGTGCAGTAATGTATATGTGACAACTTAATTTATAAAAATAAGGCTCAATAATCACCGGACTAAGACAATGGAGCTGCCCTCTTAGAGTGGCTGAGTATAGCCGTCTGGGCGAGGAGTGGACACAGGGGGAAGAAAACACTGCACCACCTCCACAATAGTGTTTCCACACACACCGCTTCACCTGAAACACACACAATTATTAAATTCTGTTTGTATTCCATCAAAATAATCAACAAATGTGATGGAAAATGGAAAATATTTGAATACTATGAATAATATTCACTAAAGTATTAACCAGATGATAACAGAAGTCTTTACCAGAGGTTCTAACGCGTAGACATGTCCATCATGGGAGCTGACGATAACCAGGCCAGTCTGAGGATCTACAGCAGGAGAACTCTTCACTGTGTCTCCTGTCTTAAACACCCAGTGCGTCTCACCCGAATCCACGCTCAGGAAATATACCTGTCCGTCATAACACCCTGAGAACAGAGACCAGGCACTGGACCATCAAGAGAAGTAAGAGGTGTTCATTCAACTAATATTAGCACTGTCAAATTCATCAGCTTAATAATGCAGGCTTTATAATGAGTCATAATAAACCTCTTTTAACCCTCAAGTTCTCTCTACTGACAACAGAGAATCCACTCTTCAGCAGATCTTTTGATTTGAAAAAGTAAAAATAAAAAAAAATAAAAAAATAGATTTATTAAAACTAATATATACACTATTTTAGCATGTTTGCCTCACACCTCCAGCGTCCTGGGTTCAAGTCTCGCTCCCACTCACTGTGTGTGTGGAGTTTGCATGTTCCCCCCGTGCTTGGTGGGTTTCCTCCGGGTGCTCCGGTTTCCTCCAACAGTCCAAATACAGGCTTCTAGACTGATTGGAGTCTCTAAAATGCCCGTAGTGTGTGATTGTGTGAGTGAATGAGTGTGTGTGCCCTGCGATGGGTTGGCACTCCATCCAGGGTGTATCCTGCCTTGATGCCTGATGATGCCTGAGATAGGCGCAGGCTCCCCGTGACCCGAGGATAGATCGGACAAGCGGTACAGACAATGAAATATACACAATTTTACCAAAAGTTTTGGGACACCCCTCCAAATCATTGGATTCAGCTGTTCCAATCACTTCCATGGCCACAGGTGTATAAAATCAAGCATCTAGGCATGCAGACATCTTCTACATACATTTGTGAAAGAATGGGTCGCTCTCAGGAGCTCAGTGAATTCAAGTGTGGTACAGTGATAGGTTGCGAGCCAGGCCTTCTCGTCCAACATCAGTGCCTGAGCTCACAAAGAGGAATGGTCAAAAATTCCCATAAACACACTCCTAAACCTTGTGGAAAGCCTTCCCAGAAGAGTTAAAGCTGTTGTTAAGAATGGGATGCCATTTGCATGTTCATGTGCATGTAAAGGCAGATGTCCCAAAACTTTTGGCAATGTAGTGTATATTAAAACACTATTTACATTTTTTATTATTTTTTTATTATGGCTTAAATATATTAATTTTATATTACTTAAAGCTCTAAAATCACTCAAATGTAAGTATTTTAAATACGCACCTATCTGTGTCGAACTAAAGATGTTTCATACTGACAAAGAATCTCCAATATATACATACTTTTTTATATAATTCATTGCGCCAAAGATGAATTATGAAATTATTTTTTGGGGGCATTTTGAGATGAACAAAATATTAAGGTAAAAAAGAAATCAAACCCTCATTTTAATATAGAATACAAAAGACTAATTACAAACCTAATGCCACCAGAGTCCCACATTTGGAGACAGCAGCAGAAGACTCCAGTCTGTCCCCTAACACACGCTCCCACACCACCTCTCCACTGCTGAGGTCCAGAGCCTGTAGTCTGTGAGAGTGAGAGCCAATAAACACAGTGTTTCGCTCAGGGCCAACCAGTAGCACAGGTGAAGCGTCCACACATCTGCCCGTGTCCGAACTCCAACGTAGCTGCAGGCCCAGGGGTTGGATGTCTTTTCTAATGTCTGCTTGTGAAGTAACACCACTGCTTTGTCCATCCTCTGCTGGAACATCCATGTCTGTGGGTCTTAGAGAGGAACTATTCGTGGCGGTCAGACTTCTTCTGCTTATAGATAAAGGGCTGAGTTCTGCACTCGGACACTCCTCACGTTTCCTGTCCATGTTGCCACTTTCTCCTTTTGAATTTGTTATAAGCTCTCTGTTTGGAAAGTTATCCCAAAATACAACATCCCCAGCTCTACGAACAACAACAAATCTCTTTTTGCCACTCTCTGAAGACCCCACAGGTGGCAAAATCCCCTCAGGGTCAAAGTTCGCATCAGCTTCTGTGTGGTATCTCCTCTTAGTCGAAACAACAGATGTAGAATCTTCAGCTAGTCTCTTGCCTGATGTCTTGATAGGATTTGGGCGGGTTGCTGTGATGTGTTTTAGGACATCTGAAAAAGAGCCATCTAGGATGACCTCCAGCAGACCTGCAGGAGCGGTTTCCATGGTAACCGTGATGTAATCGAAGAGGCGCAGCGCTTGGAGAGAATCCCCACCGCTTAACATGAAGTGTGCATCGTCTGCGACAGCTCCGTCATCACAAAGTCCTAGACATTCCTGCCACACACACACACACATTAAGGACAACTTGAAATCCAAAGCATCTCTTATACCATAGTCATTCTCTGTAAGATTCATCTTACACAGAATAAAGCAACAATTATCAACAACTGTTTTTGAGCAGGTCACCCATGACAAAGAAAAATAATTGACGGTGGAGGTGTGGTTTAAGGAGTGTAGTCAGAGGGAGTGTACAGGAGTGTAGTCAGAAGGTACATTCCCCCATGATCAGGAACGAGCCAGGTCACTTCCCCAGTCCCCAGGTGACCTGCTGAGTGGTAACAGGGTACACATCAGACCTCTGTGATTGTAGCTGCTTCCAGACCTTGATTCAAGATGTGGCATTGGACAGTGGTGAAGGTCAGTTGAATTCAGAACAATATATCCACTGATCTTCTGGAGCCACTCCAGAGTCCAAAAGAATAGAATATATGTGCTGGCTAGTCCTTGTCTTTCCCAAACAGTATCTTTAAGCACAGATTAACCAAGGTTTATCAGTTTATCATCGGATATAGGAGTGTCCCATCCTGAGCAATAAAGCAGTTAAGAGTTTGTGTGTTACTGGGACAAACATCTCCCGGGTTCATCACACAGTGCTGACAGAGTGGAGGAGACAAGGGACTCCAGCAGGACCTTTCCACCACAAGGCCTTCCCTACACTCCGGAGTGCCACTGTTTCACTTGCACAACATCAATCAGGTGGCAGCAATCGATTGGGAGAACGTTTCAAGATCATGTTAACTTTCCTTATTGTAGATAGATCATGTCATGACAACTAAACAGGTGAAGTGATGGAGTTAAGGATCTCTTGAGAATGATGGGGTTATGGATCTCTATGGAGAATGATGGAGTAATGGATCTCTATGCAGATGTTAGGAGTTATGGATCTCTATGGACAATAATGGAGTTATGGATCTCTATGCAGATGCTGGAATTATGGATCTTTATGGATAATAATGGAGTTATGGATCTCTATGGAGAATGATGGAGTTAAGGATCTCTTGAGAATGATGAAGTTATGGATCTCTATGTAGAATGATGGAGGATTGATCTCTGTGGAGAATGATGGAGTTGTGGAGAATGATAGAATTGAATCTCTTTAAGCCATCTGAGTGGCCAGCACAAATTTTTTCCTATCAGACCTGTCTAAGCCTCCCGAAGCAGTGTCTCGGGATTTATAAAAGCATGGCCGAGGGCCTGTTTGGTGAATTCTGGGAACTGGTTATTGCCCTGATGGCTCCTGGCCTGCAGTTTTATCATGAGTGATTCAGGGGACAATTTGAAAAGGTGATGGTGGATGCAGCACATCTGTAATTTATTTCAGCACATCTGTACTTTGTTTCCTCGGCAGGGGACTCGGAGTGTTTGTGTGTTGCCGTGATCAAAACACAGCCGACGCCATGGCTGTTAAATGTTCAGTACTCGGCTCTCATTATGAAAGCTTGTTTGCGCTCTTAGCTTGGGATTGCTGAGTTATATGAGAGGCACACTACCAAGATTGTAACAATAATCGCACAAAAACACTGAGTCTGATTCACTCTGAAAGTTGTCACAGTATGAAACACATCATTATATCCAGCGCCACGTCGACTTGAACAGCTCTGTCACTAAACCTACCTGAGAATTTGATCATTTACATCAGAAAATGAAACTGCAATTTGCATAATATAAGTTAGTCATGTACTTTACATTCTAAGGATTTTTCTTCAGAAGTATTTAGTAGGTCATCCAAGCAATAAGCATTAATCCTCGTACCTTCCACAGTGCCTGGAGTCTTTCTCTCACAGTCTCCATGTCTCCCGTTCTAGTGTGCTTCCCATTAGCCTCTCTCTGTCTCTCATACATCCTCATCAGCTTCTCCATGGCCACTTTACCTAACGATTACACAATTCCAGACAAGCATGAGCGAGATTTTTGTGCTAGAGTTCTTCATCTTCACTGGAACAAGAGAGCAAAGCCATAACTTGTTACAACAAAATGTGCTTCAACACGTGAGGGTTTTTTTCCATGATGCATGCTTCAATAAAATGATATTGTGATTCACACAGTGGGGAATAAAACACCGTACCATGATTAGTGAGCGGCAGGGCGGGGATCAGTAATAGAGAATCTGGAATGCTGTGACTGGGCACAAGTTGAGACAGTCCTTTAAGCACTTCCATCTCTACAGCTCTGGAGGAAACATGGGAGTTTTCAGTGTTGTTAGTGGAGCTGTGCATGTGCTGTTCTTGGTTGCTGCTGTGTTCAGACGACAGGGTTCTTGTGTAAATTTTGGGCACCACAAAAGCCACCAATCTGCTGCTCTTGTGCAGACCCACCACACCGGCTTCTACCTGAGGCAGGCTTTCCATGGCCTGGTATGGAGAAGAAACAAGACAAAAACAAAACAGAAGATCAGACAGACTTGCTCTTTTACAGCAAGCATAGAATATGTTCTTGATATTTTCACCTGTTGTAAAGCATCCAAGTGTAGCATCTGACCATGACGTTTAACCAGTCGGTCCTTTCTACCCAAGTAATAGATGTGCGAGTTCTGCACCATCACCCAGTCCCCTGTAGCACGCATCACTCCTTTGGCAGGAGTCAGCGTCTCATCATCTAGTAAGCATACCCGCTCCTGACCACCTGCAATACAAATATGCACTTGAGTATGCACCTAGGTGGGAATAACAAGCAGAACTCAATGAAGCTTCGTCTCCAGCCCACTAGTACAATCCTTTATTTTACAAGCATGTATGCCCCTAAAATACACTTCAAACTGGAAGGAAGCTATTTAAAGATTTCTGACACTTGCTGTGACCTTCACCATGTTCAGATCAGTCCCAAAATCTCATCTACTGCTTACAATGATCGTTTCATAGAACTCCAACATACAAGCAACCGCTTGCAATCTCAGACACCCAGACAACTCAAAAAACATAACTTCCGAATCTAGTAGAAGAGGCATAGATAACAGAAAAAAAAGCATTTGAAACATGGATTCATGGAAAACGGTTATTTTTTCAGCAGAGATGTTTGTATTTATAAGTTGAGCATATATGCTTACTTTACACAAATGCTTTACACTCTGGTCCATCTCAGCTGAGAGTTCAGTAGCACTTCAAATTAAAGAATATAGTCTTTTATGGGAAGGCATTCTGACTTATACTACTATTTCTCCAAAGAAAGTTCAAAGAAATCAGTCAGATCATGTTCAGCGGCATATGAGGTTCATAAGACATCTCAATATATTACATTTAAAATTTGCCAATGCACTCCACAATTTTTGAAACACACAGAAATTCGAAACGCCGCCTTTTGATTTCTCTCGAATCTCAAAATCTCGATTTGCGAATTCACAGGTTCAAGTTCTCCTTGGAGAAGTAAAAGTAACAGTTAATCCATTGCTGATATTCGTGTCATCTCCCTTCTGTTAATCGACATTTCCACCAGGTCATGATCCGTCCGTTTACGCTCAGCCTGACTGCTGCTTTATCACAGCTTTCATGTGGCTTCTGTATCGTCGTAGAAAGGAGAGAGTTAAGACTAAGGCTAACCTTGAGATGTTAGTCACACTGTAGACATCTGATCCTGCACCATCAGTCTGCAGGAGAGCTTCATCTTGCAGGCCATCGAACCAGCAGAACCCGCTTTATCTTCCATTTGCACTGCACTATATCATCTATCACTTACACACACACTGGACTCTGAACTGAGATCAGACTCTGACGGTAGTGCCCTGTATGTGCAACATCTCACACTTTCTGACTGCTGAATGTTTAAAGACTATCATTCTTTTTTTATCTGCTAAAATACATCAGTCTTGTAGAGATATATCTAATATAAAGTTACAGTGGTGTGTACAGACCAAAGATTTCTACCTATTATTATTACCTATGAAGACTTGTCCCTCTCCTTCAGTGACCAGACGTCCATTCTCATCTCTCACTTCCACAGCAGTGTCCATGAGCGCCTCTCCCAGAGGCACAGACCCACTGTCCCTGTCAAACACGACACTCTAAATCAATTCAATTCAATTTTATTTGTGTAGCACTTTTAACAATGGACATTGCCTCAAAGCAACTTTACAGGACATAAGAAATACATAACAAAGTTCAAGATTAATATTAGACTTATATTTAAATTTATTTGTATTCACCACTAATGAGCAAGCCTGGGGCGACTGTCATACACAGTTAATTGGAATTGTGTAAACAATTACCCACAATGCATTGCACTAGACTCCAAAGGGAACTTCATCCTCATTTGGGTCACACTGGAGAGTGTGAATTATTATAAACACCAGAGAGTGCGATTATAAATGATTATAAACACCAGAGAGTGCGATTATAAATGATTATAAACACCAGAGAGTGCGATTATAAATGATTATAAACACCAGAGAGTGTGATTATAAATGATTATAAACACCAGAGAGTGTGATTATAAATGATTATAAACACCAGAGAGTGTGATTATAAATGATTATAAACACCAGAGAGTGTGATTATAAATGATTATAAACACCAGAGAGTGTGATTATAAATGATTATAAACACCAGAGTGCGATTATAAATGATTAGAAACACCAGAGAGTGCGATTATAAATGATTAGAAACACCAGAGAGTGCGATTATAAATGATTAGAAACACCAGAGAGTGCGATTATAAATGATTATAAACACCAGAGTGTGATTATAAATGATTATAAACACCAGAGAGTGCGATTATAAATGATTATAAACACCAGAGAGTGTGATTATAAATGATTATAAACACCAGAGAGTGTGATTATAAATGATTATAAACACCAGAGAGTGTGATTATAAATGATTATAAACACCAGAGAGTGTGATTATAAATGATTATAAACACCAGAGTGTGATTATAAATGATTAGAAACACCAGAGAGTGCGATTATAAATGATTATAAACACCAGAGAGTGTGATTATAAATGATTATAAACACCAGAGAGAGTGTGATTATAAATGATTATAAACACCAGAGAGTGCGATTATAAATGATTATAAACACCAGAGAGTGCGATTATATATTAATATACACACCCCTGTAGTACAGGTCAGAGGTCAGGCAGTACTCACATGTGGTCTGAGGAGACTGTGAGATCGTCTGGCAGTTTGTAGTAACAAGCCCAGCAGGACACTTCTGTGGTGCCGTAGAGGTTATAAATGTGTGTCTTGTTGCCCGCTCCTCTCCAACTGTTGAGGAGGAATAGCGATGGACAAACCTCTCCCCCCAAAGCCAACACCCTCAACGAGGAGCCTGCACTGAGTATCTCCTCCTTCAGGACACGTCCCCCAAAGCGCCTCATCAGAGTCGGAGTGGCCTGATGAACAAACAAGACTAAATCAGAATTTCATCCAGGGGTGCGTCTCAATCAGCTCTATAGTTCGGTCGTCAGGGCACTGACCAGGAAGTCAGACATTTTTAAGGTCTCTCTCTCTCTCTCTCTCTCTCGCTCTGTCTGACTCGATCACAAAATCATTCCTGTGAACATTCGCTCAAAAAAATCCCACAAAAACCAAGGAGCATCACCTCATATTTCCTGAAGACTCTGGACTTTCTCTACAAATCTAAGAGTTCTTGTTTTTGCTCTCAATTGTTTGTTTAAGTTTTAAGTGTTTACTCACTTAAACTAATCCACTAACCTACGATCCTGCTTGTAGCATCATTATATTCGATATGTTTATGTTTATAAGTGACTGATGAGGTCCATCCTCTTGAGGCGAGTGTACAAATGAAACAGCGCCAGAGATAACTGGAAGTGAGTCACATTTATGCTATTAATGACTTCTCATTCATACAGCCGAGCAGCTGAGGGTAAAGAGCCTTGCTCAAGGGTTTCCTCAAAACCTTAAATCTAAATGAGCCAAAAATGTACTTACTGGAGCCCCAACTCTGTACACCAGATACTGATTCACCACCTAGGGAGCTAGAGAGCTGTTTGAGACGCACCCCTAACAAACCCAGCCATGTTTAAGCATCATTAAACACTTTCTTACTCACAGAGTCTGATGATGATGTCAACAGATCAAGTCTGAAAAATGCATTACTACTGTACTATTTTTAAGCAACATAAATGGACTGCACAAGATCTCAAACAATTGATTATTAAAAAACAAAACAAAACATTATTGCACAGCCTATTGATAATAAATACAATTATAAAAAAAACACAGAAAAGTAATAATAATAATAATAAGAAGAAGAAGAAGAAGAAGAAGAAGAAGAAGAACATGAAGAAGAAGATGAAGACGACGAAGTAGAAAAGAAGAAGACGACAGCATTGATCCAATACCCAGGATCAGGATCAGGATCAGTATGGGGGTGATACCAGCAAAAAAAAAACAAAAAACAAAATAGTGAATAGATATCAGATAAAATAAACTAAATAAATAAGTAATTCGTCCAATATATTTTTGGATTGGATTTAGCTTTGTAAAAGATTTTAATGGAACTGGAAATGTTTTCATATAAACAGACCTGACTGCTTTTTACTTTTATTTTTTTTTATAAAATTTACTACACTTACAGTGCAATTGTGTACAAGAGTGTTTCAGCTTCAGCTAAATAACAAATAAAGACAAAACACAAAGCTCGGTAATTTGAATGAAAACTATATGAGATCTCAAAAGTGGCTGGAATTAAAGATTTCACTATCAACATCGGAAAGGAAAAAGCTCTTTCGTCTTGATCTTCAGAAATATCTGCTGTGTTTTTCTTTTTTTTAATCAAGCTGACGCTAGCTTTTGCCTTAGTTCAAGCCTCATTAACTCCCTGGAATGTTCCTGTAGGCATATACCTGTAAAACCGTGGTGGTGTTTCGTCTGAACAACACGTTAGCTAGTCTCGCAGGCATCCTTCTCACAGCGGAGGGAACCATCAGAAGACAAGCTCCAGAAGCCAGGGCCAAAAACATCTCCACCACTGAAGGGTCAAAAGTTAAAGGTGATGCGAGGAACACAACATCATCTGGGGTCACCTGAAATAAAGAGCTGAAGAGATCGTCGTTTAAGCAGCTCGCAATCAAGAAGATCAAAGATAAAACAGGCCAAAATAATTGAAGCAACATCTGGATTAAATAACTGCTCAGATATGCTTTCTTTTGTCCGTGTAAAATTTTACATTAACTGCTTCGTTTATGTGTAAAATACAGAGCTGTAAACTCACCTGAGATGCACTATATTAGGCACAATACACTTGTGTGGAACTTTTACTATTTTAGGAAGTCCAGTTGTTCCAGATGTGTGCAGAACGTATGCCAGCTCTCCTGCCCGGTCTTCCTTTCCACCATCATCAGCGCTGAGACGCTGCTTTTCCTCCTGTTTGAGCTTTAACGGCGGATTATCTTCAGTCGGCCGTCTTTCGCTTGCTTCAGGCGAGGTTGGTGGATTTTTGTGAAGCTTTACTAAAGTAAGCTGAAGTGCTGACCAGACTGCAAACACTTCTACTGACAGTAAACTGGAAAAGGCACTCTGAAATTGCTGGACAAAAAGAAAAAATAAATCACAAGTTAAAAGTAAAATCTGCTTTTAGGGTGTTCTAAAAAAGGTTGAGACTTAAAAGTATTTGAATATTTTACTCAATATACACTCACTGACCATTTTATTAGGAACAGGTGTACACCGACAAATCCGTGCTATTATCTAATCAGCCAATCATCATTCCTAAAGTAAACCTCCTTCAGAGGTGAGGTTCATTCTGTGCTCCACTACCTTTGTGGGTTGTGAAAACAAACCGGTCTCAGTCCATCTCAATTCAATTTATTTGTATAGTGCTTTTGTCTCAAAGCAGCTTAACAGAAGAATAGAAACAGAGAAAAAAATATATATAAAGTTTAAAGTTAATTTACTATTTTATCCCTAACATTTATCCCTAGTGAGCAAGTCTGAGGAGACGGTGGTGAGGAAAAACTCCCTGAGATGATATGAGGAAGAAACCTTGCATAGAACCAGGCTCAGAAGGGAACCGCATCCTCATGTGTGTGACACTGGACATTAAATAATCTAAATGTTGATAATGTCCTTTCTGCAACAGCAACCAAGAGCTCTTGAGGAACTAATAGGTCAGTGTACTTTCTGAGTTCATTATAGATTTAGCACTAATTCCTTCCTGCTGAAAGTTGACTGAGGCAACGGCAGTTCAGAGACGGTGCGATCGTCTCTGAATGGTTCATCCACAGCATTTTATATTTGTTTTACGGACAAAGAACTTTCAAGTTGCTGTACATGCAGAGCTCCAGTTTTCTGTCATCTGGCAGAAAAAATAAATAGTCAAGTGGCTTTCTGTGAGCTTTCTGTGTTTGGTCCAACAGCCAGGTCAGCAGTGTTCGACAGTGACATGACGGAGACACTGTAGCATTAATAACTATGTTATAGAGTGTAATCAGCTAGGCAGCAGTGATAATAGTGCTGTGTCAGCAACAGTAACAATAATTACTGTATATTGCTATTAAAATATTCATGTAATGTATGTAGTGCAGGCATTTCTTTTGGAATTGTCTACACCAATAACACACAATGAGCTAATCAAACATTTTTGTCACATCTCATCCAAAGTACAGCATTTTACCCAAATGGGAGCATCATGTAAATGATGTCAGTGCTGCACAGCTATTACACTACAGGAACAGAGCTGAATAACAAGTCTGAGATGTTAACAATGATAAAATGTCCAGAATGGAAGCGAAGCCCCTTTCTGAGTTCACTTGTATCCACCTTAACAAGAACTGGGGATAGTTTGTTCAAAAAAATGCTATGTGGAAAAACACTGTAAATACCTTTCCTGTTCATTTCACTGACGTTAGTTATATTTTAAGAGGAATAGCTGAATGTTGTTCTAAAGAGACTCAATACCTGCAGCAAAGTGCTCTGTATCAAGCAGAACTTCAAAGGACATCTGTCCATTATTCTCATGGTAAGCAGAGGTGGTGAGACCGGGTCCAGAGGAACATAGGCAGCAGGCACCTGCAGGACACTGACCAGTGAAAAGATTGTGACTTGGTGGGTAGAAATAACGTAAGGACAGAAATGCAGCTCGGCAAGGTGTTTGCATGGGATGTGTACTATATGGCCAAAAGTATGTGGACACATGACCAGTCACACTCAAGTATGTGTTTGTTGAACATCCCATTTCACATTTATTCCCCTGTTTGCTGTTATGCTAAGCTTTATTTTTATGTGAAGGTTTTCCACTAGATGTTGGAGTGCCTGTGATCTACAAGAGCTTTAGTGAGATCAGACACTAATCTGAGGAGAGTGAGGAGGTCTGGGGTTCACTCGGTGTTCAAATTCATCCCAGAGGTGTTCAGTGGGGTTGAGTCAGAGTCAGGGCTCAGTGCAGGACACTCCAGTTCTTCCTCTACAACCTTAACACACCATGTCTTCATGTCTGGTGCTTGCTTTGTGCACAGTTGTGTATATTATCATGCTGGAACAGGGTCTGAACCTCTTAGTTCAAGTAAAAGGAAGCCATCCTATACAATACAATCCAATGTAAATTTCCTACTGGGATGAATAAAGTGTCTGTCTGACTATCTATCTATCTATCTATCTATCTATCTACCTGTCTATCCATCTATCTACCTGTCTATCCATCTATCTACCTGTCTATCCATCTATCTACCTGTCTATCCATCTATCTATCTATGTCTGTCTATCTACCTGTCTATCCATCTATCTATCTATCTATCTATCTATCTATCTATCTATCTATCTATCTATCTATCTATCTGTCTGTCTATCTACCTGTCTATCCATCTATCTATCTATCTATCTGTCTATCCATCTATCTACCTGTCTATCTATCTATCTATCTATCTATCTATCTATCTATCTATCTATCTACCTATCTATCTATGTGTCTGTCTATCTATCTACCTGTCTATCTATCTATCTATCTATCTATCTATCTATCTATCTATCTATCTACCTGTCTATCCATCTATCTACCTGTCTATCCATCTATCTACCTGTCTATCCATCTATCTACCTGTCTATCTATCTATCTATCTATCTATCTATCTATCTATCTATCTATCTATCTATCTATCTATGTCTGTCTATCTATCTATGTCTGTCTATCTACCTGTCTATCCATCTATCTATCTATCTGTCTATCCATCTATCTACCTGTCTATCTATCTATCTATCTATCTATCTATCTATCTATCTATCTATCTATCTATGTCTGTCTGTCTATCTACCTGTCTATCCATCTATCTATCTATCTATCTATCTATCTATCTATCTATCTATCTATGTCTGTCTGTCTATCTACCTGTCTATCCATCTATCTGTCTGTCTGTCTATCTACCTGTCTATCCATCTATCTACCTGTCTATCCATCTATCTATCTATCTATCTATCTATCTATCTATCTATCTATCTATCTACCTGTCTATCTATCTATCCATCTATCCATCTATCCATCTGTCTATCTATCTATCTATCTATCTATCTATCTATCTATCTATCTATCCATCTATCTACCTGTCTATCTATCTATCTATCTATCTATCTATCTATCTATCTATCTATCTATGTCTGTCTATCTACCTGTCTATCCATCTATCTATCTATCTGTCTATCTATCTATCTATGTCTGTCTGTCTATCTACCTGTCTATCCATCTATCTGTCTGTCTGTCTATCTACCTGTCTATCCATCTATCTACCTGTCTATCTATCTATCTATGTCTGTCTGTATCTATCTATCTATCTATCTATCTATCTATCTACCTGTCTATCCATCTATCTACCTGTCTATCCATCTATCTATCTATCTATCTATCTATCTATCTATCTATCTATCTATCTATCTATCTACCTGTCTATCTATCTATCTATCTATCTATCTATCTATCTATCTATCTATAATTGTGTGCTTCCAGCTTTTTAGCACCAGTGTGGTTCAGACCCACATGTGGATGTGATGGTCAGGTGTCTACATACTGTTCTCCGTATAGTTTATCAGACAAACTGACATACCCAAAGATCCAGACCGGGAGGAAGATGTTCACATCACAGAACACACCGATAAACTGTTCGTTCTTCCCTGCTGTTCCCTGCAGGTTTCTGCACAGCTCGCCTCCTAAAGCAGCGAGTTCATCATAGGTCAAGCGAACAGCAGGCGACGCGCCGGTGTCGAACACGGCGGCAGTTTTAGAGCCGTGACTGGCCGCAGCCTCGTGCACCACCGCGTGCAAACTCTTCATGACTACCCTGATCATCAACCCTTATAATTAAAGCTGCTTCTTATCCGTAAATTTCACCAAACACATGAAAATGCTCGCACAGCCCCTAAGCACTGACGCATAGCGTCGCGTGAAAACGACGCAAAATGACGTCGCCTCCAAACTGCCAATGAATAGCGCCGTTTTACATCAGGGGGGAAATTTGAAAAGTATTCAGACTCAGAGTGATGCTGCAGCTGGAGGTCTGCTGCTGAAGCAGTTTATTATTATTATTATTATTATTATTATTATTATTATTATATTTATCCTTTAAAATGGAGTACATGGATCAAAAAATAATTTCAGAGCAGCTGAAGAAAAATGACGAAATATTTAGAAACACCATGGAGCGGATTTTCCAAAAAGTGAGTAGCTTTCTCGGGGTTAATGCTAGCTAGCCACCTTCCGTTATTAGCTACTTCCGTTACTAGCTTAGCTTAATAACGTTAATAACTTTAATAAAATATAAATAAATAAATACACACAGCCTTACCTAACTTACCTAGTGACTGAAAGACTTTAAAGACCTTTTAAGACTTAAAAAGACTTTAAAATGACCTACAGCTATTATAAAGCAATAACAATCACTCCTCTGTTTTCAGTATTCGAATTTAGATGGTCCAGGACCTGAAGTCTGCCTGAAAACCATGACCATCACATCTGGGAACGGTGAGAGAATATTTTAAAAAGAGATATATTATTTTTAGATTTTCTATAGCAGTGGATTACATCATTACTAGTCAAGTTGTGGTTTCGAAATGTGAACAAAATGGGTTCAACCTTAACCCTTATAACTGCATTTCTGGCATTTGGCAGACTCCCTTATCCAGAGTGACTTACTGAGCAATTTAGAGATAAGGGCCTTGCTCAGGGGCCCAGCAGTGGTAGATTGGTGGACCGTTTAGTAGACCAACACCTTAACCACTAAGCTACCACATCCCCCAGTAATAATATAATTAATGTGTAAAAGAGCCCTGACCATCAAACCCATATGTGAGCTTTGCACAAAGTTTGTACTGAATGTCTCTACATGCTGTAGCGGTACAATTTTCCTTCACTGGAACTAAGAGGAACAGGTTTGTTCCTCTTAGTTCCAGTGAAGGAATGAAGCATGATGATGTACACAACTGTGCACAGTGAGCTCCAGACATGAAGACTTGGAGTGGAAGAACTTATATGTCCTGCACTGAGCCCTGACTCAACCCCACTGAACACTTTTGGGTTGAACTGGAACACCGACTGAAGCCCAGACCTCTGTCTGATCTCACTAATGATCTTGTAGCTGAATGATCACTAATCCCCACAGACACGCTCCAACATCTAGTGGGAAACCTTCACATTAGAGTAAATTATAACAGCAAAAGGGTAACAACTCGGGTGTCCACATACTTTTGGCAATATTATATATGCTTTGTCTGGAAGGTTCAGGAATAAAACATTCTTCAATGGCTCCAATATATATCCAGAAAAGCCTTGAACAGATTTGAATAATGAGCATTATATTCTAATATTTCCCATAAGGAAGTCTATACTGAGTGGCTCTGGGGTGTAAAAGGTCTGCGCAGTCGAGTCAGTGTGGATGCACGTCTCAGGCTGTGTTTCTGTGTCCGCAGATTCTGTGCCTCTGAACAGCGCTACAGCAGAAGAAGAGCTGCAGCACTTAAGGGTAAGAAGAAAGCAACCGAGATCACACTTTAGACCAGCTGTCTGGTTTTGATGGACATTTAGATCAGTGCACTGAGTTTGTGGGTCATAATGGAAAGGCTGTGTATTATAGTACCGCAATGTAAAATGCTAAAAGGTTGAAAAGGTCAAATCTTGGAAAGGAAAAAGGAATTCATTCATACAGTTTTGGTTTTTTTTGGTTTTTTAAGTCAGCTGTTGTGGCCTTCCTTCTTTTGTTGTTATGCTCCACACATTTTACTGTTACACTTCTGTCCAGTCTGGGTCGTAATGACTTTCACATGATCAGGTCAGTGCCTTGGAAGAATGAAGACAGCTGGACAACAAAAAAACGTAACGAAAAGTGACGTTTGCTTACAAGTTTCTTGACATGTCATTTGTTTTTGCAGGATCAGCTCAAAAAGCGGTCACTGCAGGGTAGGAAACATTTTGTTTTGGTTTTCTATATACTTATGATTAATCATCTTGCAATTGATGATCCCTTACATGCTCTATATATATATATTTTTTTCTTTTTTCGTCTAGTCTCGGATAACCCACAGGAAGAACAGAGTCTCTTGGATCAAGACGCGAGTTCATCTCTGTCTTCATGCCAGGTGGAGTGTGTTTGGTTTTTAAACAATACGCTATTCATTTTTGGAGGGTGGGGAGGAGTTAGATAGATATTACAAATGATTTTTTTTAATTTTATTTACATATGTATATTTCTTATTAGAAGTAAATAAAACATTTGTCTTGTTTTGTGTTAATTCAGATGGATGAAACCATAGATGATCTCGAATGTTCCAGTCAGATGGAAAACTGCACTAGCGGCCAGTGTAAGAACTCCCCATTCCTACATTTACGCTTTTCCACCAAGCCAATAGTGTACAGCTTTGCATATACGAGTGCTTATTAAATAAGACAGGAATCTGAATCCACCCCAACAATACACTGCCGGTTGTTTTGAACACAGGTTCTGAGACTTCCCATCTTTTTGCAAAATCCATGAGCAGCTCTCGCAGCTGTTTGTGGGACGAGCCGTCTCAGCCTGAGGAAGAGGACCCGGATCTGGAGAGAACTCTAAACAGCAACGGCAGCACTCTATTGGACGTCTATCCCAGCATGCTGAACCAGATCGGCGAGGCATACCGACGTCAGCACGTGACCAACGTGGCTAGCTCTGTCTTGCGCAGGTATCGTCGTAGGCGCTGGCAGTCTTCCCAAGCACAGCACCACAGTTACATTTTCAGCAATGACCATAATCCCACGCTGAACAGGACGAGAGAGAGAGCAACTACTGCCCCGAAACCAGCCCGTGATAACATCAGTAACCACCAGAAAAGTATGTTCAGGTATCAGGGATCTTCACCACACAAAAGCAAGCTGGACTTTTCACCAATGAAGAGTATCAGTAATACATCCCTAGTGTCCACGGCTTGTTTTTATTCACCAAGAAGAGATGATGCGGAGAAAACAACGCGAGTGGAAAACAGTTCAGCCCACTGGACAGGCCAGTGCTCGAGCAGCAAGTCACCACGTCATCGACCCGTTCGTGTGCTGGACCTTTCAACTCCCCCATCTTCTGGTTCTTCCTCTCCTCATTCTCCTTCACCAGATCTCAACCAGACCTACGTTGTTGAACCGGTCTTTTTGCCAAGATCTCATGGGGTTTCAGCCTCCTCTGTCGCTGGCACAACATGGTCACCGTTAAAAATGGCCAGAATGTCATCTCTTGCAAACCAAAGATGTAACTCTGATAATCCGTCACCATCCTACTATCGCTCAGGCCTGCGCAGGGACTACATTCATTCTCCCACCGCCTCCCCGCAGAGAGCTCTCAGTGTTCCTCTTTCTCAACTGAGGAGTCCTCTAAAGGCCAAAATTATTAGCGACCAGCAAACATCCTTGTCCTACCCTAAACAAGCGTCGCCCATGATTCGTACCTCCGAGGTGTGCCGATCTCCTTACCAAGGTCAGAGAGATCATTCTCCCTATCAGAAGAATCCCAGCAACCAGCTGAAACGCCAGCCGTCCTTCTCCAGCCACATTTCCCCATCCTCTACCATCTCCCGGATCCCCAGCAGGCAGATTGATGCTGAGTTCATGAGTCTTTATCATCATTTTATCTGTCGTAGCACCAACCCTACATCTTCCTGTCATCTCTGCAAGAGGCGATCCGGCATCCAGAGTCCGGCTTTGTCCTCCACGAGCATGTCGGCACTCTCTCTAACTCCTGTACGGAGCCAGCTGAAGAAGAGATCTCGTGAGCCAGAGGTAGTGGAATCGCTGAGATTCAAGCGTTTCCGTGAGAGCTGTTCACCACGACGGACCCCTTCTGACCAGTTCTGGCCGCAGCAGCAGGAGGTGAACAGATATGTAGATACTGCAGTGATGGAGCCCAATGAGGACAAATACACCTGGAACAGGGCTCTTCTCTTACAGTGTCCCAGCCCGGGATTTCTCAGAGCCATAAGACAAAGTGGATCAGGAAGCAACGGGAGGAGACCAAGCTCCAGACTGGACCTGCAGACACAGCACTACTCCCCATCATGGGTAAGACGACATGTAACACAATGTTAAAATTAAGTATCATCTAACGTCGGCTTTTGGAGTAACCTTTTTCATTTCTCGTGCTTGCAGAGAGAATCGTTGAGGTATCGTGGTGAGGGTGAGAATTTTGACATCTCTGAAGGCAGTAAGTACCTGGACGGTGGCCGTTTCTGTTAGATTGCCTTCCTCAGACTTTGGACGTGTGTGTGCGCGCTCATTTGGCTGAATGAACCAAATACTTTTTATACGAAGTAACTCCTTTTTAGGAGACCAAAAGTAACAAATAAATAAACGTGATCTTAAATGATTAGTCATGATTGTCATGTTTTAGTAGCAATTCAATGACAACCTGAAATCTATGACCTGTAGATGCTACCCGGTGATGCGTTACATGTCTAATGAAGTCATTTTGAGTTTTAGGGTACTTTTGTTGCCTTTAGTCTTAACTGCATTCCTACATACAGCAACCAAGCACAGAGATCATTAAATTTCACTGAAAGACGGTAAATATTAACTACTAGATGTAGGTGTGTCCTGCGACAATAACAAAGCTAAGAAAAGTTGAACTTTTAGTGAATGAGTGACTCTGCAGCGGCTACCAATGGGAGTGAAGACAGTAGAGGTCATGTGGTCCACATCAAAGAGCTCGCTCTGCGTCTCCTTCATCTCATACATACATACATACATATATACCAAAATCTCCCTCCAGAACATTTTATATTGACAGCGAGAAAACTGCTCCACCCACTGTTAAACGTTGTTACTATGGCAACCTGCGTTAGGATCGCCTAAGGATGACCAGTACAGAGACTTGCAGAGATAAAAAGCACTGTATGTGTGAATGTAGCTCTGGCCACAGAAAGTGAAAATTAGTTCAGTTCACTGAAAAATGTTCCCATTTTTGACCTTAGAAAAACAAAAACCCGGACTTGTAGCAGTAGGCTAGGACTTACCAGTGTGCAAGGTATCGACTAATGAGCTCTTTCATCTACAATACAATAGCAACAAGATGTATGACAAACACTCTCCTTACACTGTGTAACTGATATGGTGATGCTTTCTGAAAAGGGAATCTTACATGCCTTTTACTCTTCACGCAAATCTGTAACTTTCCAACACTGGAAAGTCTTTCAGTGGAGAGTTCCCTGCAAGCTGCAAAATTTTTAGTTTTTCATGAACTTTGAGACAGAAAATTAAGTGAGAACAGGGCCTAAACTGTTTCTCTGTTTTAATAGACAGTCCACAAGATTAAATCGGAATATTTAGGAATTTTCCCTGATTTTTGCATTAGTTCCTACTCACCAGTTATGTATAAAATTATAGTTTGAGAGGGTTGGAGGCTCTTGCTTTCCCAAGACGCATGAAGGCAGAACCCTCACACACCCCATTTCTTTGCATACATGAGCGTCCATGAATGGCTAGTGATGCTATGATTGATGAGACACGGCATGACCAGTATTGCTCTCTTGCTCCTCCTGCGGCCGTAGCTGGCTGTCGCATCATCGGGATTCAAACTAAAATATCCTTCATAAATATTATTGAAATTTCTGTGGTATAACAGGAATAAAACATGTATTAATGATCAGCTTTGGTGTGGTAACTCCCCTTTATACTGAACCACACAAGACCATGATACCGATACATTTCTTATAAATCCATGCCCCATAGTGTTTTATTCCTAATTTAGGAATACTCCCAGTGATCGTGATACAATCCATGAATCCATTCATAAAATCATTAAATATTTTCTGCTGTTAACATTATGCTGGATTGATTTGCATTCAAATAAACAAAAATAATAACCATGACAATAACATTTTGTGTGTGATGTCTGGCTACGGTTTAGGGTTTCAGCCTAATCAATTTTTACAAATTTATAAATGGACTGCAGTGTGTACATCACGTTATATTAGAACATCAGACACGATTACTTATTACTTTATTTATTTATTTATTTATTTACAGCCAGGTCACCAGGGAGAGCCTGGGATCGGAGTGGTGTCTCAGCCTCGCCAAGGTAAAAGCCTACACACTAATAATGCTATTCTTTTTTTATTCCACCTGAATCTATTCATTTCACCCGAATCTATTTATATTTTCCAGGCTGTCAAGAAGGCGGCTCCTGTATGGCCCTCTCCAGTGATGCGCTTTCCCTGTTCGTTTAAGAGAAGCCATTACTGTAGGTTACTGTAAGTTCAGAAAGGAAACATTACATTGACCGTGTAAGTCCCTGTTAATTCCATATTATAGCCAGGAAAAGAAAGTTTCTCTGACCCAAAGGAAAAAGCTTTCATCAACATTTAAACAAGACATATTATTTGTGATTATAGCGGTCAGTGTTCAAGCCTGTCCAGTTTAAATACAGGAAACAGCTTGTGAATAAAAATTCCTGTGTAACGTATGTAATAGTTTTTTGTTTTTTTTTCCTTTCTGCTAGACAAACTCCATGTTTTTGTCTACAAATTATCTTTGTGTTCACGCTGCATGTAAACTGAATTTAATAAATATGTTTTCTACAATGGGATCATCAATTTTATTGGAACATGCTCTTTGTGTGTTTTAATTACATTGGACAGAACAAACAAAAGCAGTTTTATTTCACACACATTTACTACAGACAAAACGTCGTCTCTTATGAACAGGGAAATCTTCAAAAAACTGAGGAATGTCATCAGGATTTGTCAAAGACAATAATAATAATGCTGTGTGGCTACAGGAAAGGCTGTAGATAGAAATAAAAAGGGTGTAATGTTACACAAAATAAACAGCTAAACGGTCTAGATGTAAATGTTGTGTGTGTAACTCAGATACATCACAAAAAAAAAAGTGCTTACAAGTGTAGATATTAAAGTATACGGCACATTTCAGGAATTATGTCAGAATAAACACACGGTTGAGGAATTTAAATGTCCTTGAGAGAGTGGAAACCATCGTTAGCGTTATAATTAACTGCACGCAGCAATCACGATTACCTTTCATACCTCCCTGTATAGTAGAGCTAATCCATCCGCAATGGTTACACTCATCACAGCTACATTTTCACGAGGTGCAACGTTGGCTGTTGTGTTGCTGTGTGTTTCATCACCACTCCAGCTCGACGGGGTATTTACCAGTCAGGCAGGCTGTACAGTGACCCAGTTTTGTGCTGGTCTTGCTGCTGGAGCTGATCTGCTCCTTGTCGTATAACTCAATGCCGCTCTGTACTGCAGTCACCAGACCCTCGACAGACAGGTAACGCACGCTGGTGGCTCCTACACAGTACAGGAACATGGGCAGGTCATTATGGGGCTTGTTTTTGAATACGGGGTTTGGGTGTTAATCAGAAATGAAAATTCAAACTAAAAAGCATTTGATGGATTCAACAACAAAACATCTGCACTGTTAGTGACATCACAAGGAAACGACACTGACCATGCTCTGAGGTGAAATCTCTCTCTCTCTCTCACTTCTCCTCCTCCCTTCTATAGCTCTCGCTTTTCCCACTCTTCCTCCATTCTCTTACTCACTCATCGTCTAGCTCTCTCTCCCTTCCTCTCTCTCACTCGCCCATCCTCTCTTCCCTAGCTCACTCATTCTCCATCTCTCTCTCTCTCCCTTCCCTAGCTCACTCATTCTCCATCTCTCTCTCTCTCTCCCTTCCCTAGCTCACTCATTCTCCATCTCTCTCTCTCTCCCTTCCCTAGCTCACTCATTCTCCATCTCTCTCTCTCTCTCCCTTCCCTAGCTCACTCATTCTCCATCTCTCTCTCTCTCTCTCTCCCTTCCCTAGCTCACTCATTCTCCATCTCTCTCTCTCTCTCTCTCCCTTCCCTAGCTCACTCATTCTCCATCTCTCTCTCCCTTCCCTAGCTCACTCATTCTCCATCTCTCTCTCCCTTCCCTAGCTCACTCATTCTCCATCTCTCTCCCCCTTCTCTAGCTCACTCATTCTCCATCTCTCTCTCTCTCTCCCCCTTCCCTAGCTCACTCATTCTCCATCTCTCTCTCCCTTCCCTAGCTCACTCATTCTCCATCTCTCTCCCCCTTCTCTAGCTCACTCATTCTCCATCTCTCTCTCTCTCCCCCCCTTCCCTAGCTCACTCATTCTCCATCTCTCTCTCCCTTCCCTAACTCACTCATTCTCCATCTCTCTCTCCCTTCCCTAACTCACTCATTCTCCATCTCTCTCTCCCTTCCCTAACTCACTCATTCTCCATCTCTCTCTCCCTTCCCTAACTCACTCATTCTCCATCTCTCTCTCCCTTCCCTAACTCACTCATTCTCCATCTCTCTCTCCCTTCCCTAACTCGCTCATTCTCCATCTCTCTCTCCCTTCCCTAACTCGCTCATTCTCCATCTCTCTCTCCCTTCCCTAACTCGCTCATTCTCCATCTCTCTCTCCCTTCCCTAACTCGCTCATTCTCCATCTCTCTCTCCCTTCCCTAACTCGCTCATTCTCCATCTCTCTCTCCCTTCCCTAACTCGCTCATTCTCCATCTCTCTCTCCCTTCCCTAACTCGCTCATTCTCCATCTCTCTCTCCCTTCCCTAACTCGCTCATTCTCCATCTCTCTCTCCCTTCCCTAACTCACTCATTCTCCATCTCTCTCTCCCTTCCCTAACTCACTCATTCTCCATCTCTCTCTCCCTTCCCTAACTCACTCATTCTCCATCTCTCTCTCCCTTCCCTAACTCACTCATTCTCCATCTCTCTCTCCCTTCCCTAGCTCACTCATTCTCCATCTCTCTCTCCCTTCCCTAACTCACTCATTCTCCATCTCTCTCTCCCTTCCCTAACTCACTCATTCTCCATCTCTCTCTCCCTTCCCTAACTCACTCATTCTCCATCTCTCTCTCCCTTCCCTAACTCGCTCATTCTCCATCTCTCTCTCCCTTCCCTAGCTCACTCATTCTCCATCTCTCTCTCCCTTCCCTAGCTCACTCATTCTCCATCTCTCTCTCCCTTCCCTAGCTCACTCATTCTCCATCTCTCTCTCCCTTCCCTAGCTCACTCATTCTCCATCTCTCTCTCTCTCTCTCTCCCTTCCCTAGCTCACTCATTCTCCATCTCTCTCTCCCTTCCCTAGCTCACTCATTCTCCATCTCTCTCTCCCTTCCCTAACTCACTCATTCTCCATCTCTCTCTCCCTTCCCTAACTCACTCATTCTCCATCTCTCTCTCCCTTCCCTAACTCACTCATTCTCCATCTCTCTCTCCCTTCCCTAGCTCACTCATTCTCCATCTCTCTCTCCCTTCCCTAACTCACTCATTCTCCATCTCTCTCTCCCTTCCCTAACTCACTCATTCTCCATCTCTCTCTCCCTTCCCTAACTCACTCATTCTCCATCTCTCTCTCCCTTCCCTAGCTCACTCATTCTCCATCTCTCTCTCCCTTCCCTAACTCACTCATTCTCCATCTCTCTCTCCCTTCCCTAACTCACTCATTCTCCATCTCTCTCTCCCTTCCCTAACTCACTCATTCTCCATCTCTCTCTCCCTTCCCTAGCTCACTCATTCTCCATCTCTCTCTCCCTTCCCTAACTCACTCATTCTCCATCTCTCTCTCCCTTCCCTAACTCACTCATTCTCCATCTCTCTCTCCCTTCCCTAACTCACTCATTCTCCATCTCTCTCTCCCTTCCCTAGCTCACTCATTCTCCATCTCTCTCTCCCTTCCCTAGCTCACTCATTCTCCATCTCTCTCTCTCTCTCTCCCTTCCCTAGCTCACTCATTCTCCATCTCTCTCTCCCTTCCCTAGCTCACTCATTCTCCATCTCTCTCTCTCTCTCTCCCTTCCCTAGCTCACTCATTCTCCATCTCTCTCTCTCTCTCTCCCTTCCCTAGCTCACTCATTCTCCATCTCTCTCTCCCTTCCCTAGCTCACTCATTCTCCATCTCTCTCTCTCTCTCTCCCTTCCCTAGCTCACTCATTCTCCATCTCTCTCTCCCTTCCCTAGCTCACTCATTCTCCATCTCTCTCTCTCTCCCTCTCACACTTATCCTCCTCCCTAGCTCACTCATTCTGTATCTCTCGCTCTCTCTCTCACCCTTTCTTCTTTCTCTAGCTCACTTACCCTCTTGCTCTCTCTCCCTTCCCTAGCTCACTCATTCTCCATCTCTCTCTCCATTCTCCAGCTCTCTCTCCCTTCCCTAGCTCACTCATTCTCCATCTCTCTCTCCCTTCCCTAGCTCACTCATTCTCCATCTCTCTCTCTCTCCCTCTCACACTTATCCTCCTCCCTAGCTCACTCATCCTGTATCTCTCTCGCTCTCTCTCCCTCACCCTTTTTTCTTTCTCTAGCTCACTTACCCTCTTGCTCTCTCCCCCTCACCCTATAGCTCTCTCTCACCGTTCCTCTAGCTCGCTCATCCTCTATCTATCCATCCGTCTCTCACCCATACTCTCTTCTCTCTCACTCATTCTGTCTCTCACCCTTTCTTCCTTCTTCTCTTGCTCACTCATCCTCTCTCTCTCATTCTCTCCCTCTCTCACCCTTTCTGCCTTCTCAAGCTCACTCACCCTCTAGCTCTCTCTCTCACCGTTCCTCTCTTCTCTAGCTCACTCATCCTCCATCTATCCATCTCTCTCCCATACGCCCTTCTCTATCTCACTCATTCTCTCGCTCTCTCTCACCCTTTCTTCCTTCTTCTCAAGCTCACTCACCCTCTAGCTCTCTCTCACTGTTCCTCTCTTCTCAAGCTCACTCATCCTCCATCTATCCATCTCTCTCCCATACTCCCTTCTCTATCTCACTCATTCTCTTGCTCTCTCTCTCACCCTTTCTTCCTTCTTCTCAAGCTCACTCACCCTCTAGCTCTCTCTCACTGTTCCTCTCTTCTCAAGCTCACTCATCCTCCATCTATCCATCTCTCTCCCATACTCCCTTCTCTATCTCACTCATTCTCTTGCTCTCTCTCTCACCCTTTCTTCTTAAGCTCACTCACCCTCTATCTATCCATCTCTCTCTCCCATACTCCCTTCTCTATCTCACTCATTCTCTCGCTCTCTCTCACCCTTTCTTCCTTCTTCTCAAGCTCACTCACCCTCTAGCTCTCTCTCACCGTTCCTCTCTTCTCTAGCTCACTCATCCTCCATCTATCCATCTCTCTCTCCCATACTCCCTTCTCTATCTCACTCATTCTCTCGCTCTCTCTCACCCTTTCTTCCTTCTTCTCAAGCTCACTCACCCTCTAGCTCTCTCTCACTGTTCCTCTCTTCTCAAGCTCACTCATCCTCCATCTATCCATCTCTCTCCCATACTCCCTTCTCTATCTCACTCATTCTCTTGCTCTCTCTCTCACCCTTTCTTCTTAAGCTCACTCACCCTCTAGCTCTCTCTCACCGTTCCTCTCTTCTCTAGCTCACTCATCCTCCATCTATCCATCTCTCTCTCCCATACTCCCTTCTCTATCTCATTCTCTCACTCTCTCTCACCCTTTCTTCCTTCTTCTCAAGCTCACTCACCCTCTAGCTCTCTCACTGTTCCTCTCTTTTCTAGCTCACTCATCCTCTATCCATCCATCTCTCCCTCTCTCACCCATACTCCCTTCTGTCTCACTCATTCTCTATCTCGATCTCTTTCTCTCTCACTTATTCTCCTCCCTCTCACCCTTCGCTACTTGTCTAGCTCACTTATCCTTTAGCTTCTCTCTCTCTCTCTCTTCCTCTCTCTGACACTGACCAAGCTGTCTGGCTTCAGAAGAAAAACATTAGATTAATCTGGTGATTGGCAGGTAACCAAACTGGGGAGGAAAATTAATAAATGAAGAATTTTCTTTCCATTTAGAGAACAAGGGGCTGCATTTTTACAAGTCTATTTGTAAATGTTACATATTAGATATTTTACAAAAGTAAATAATGTCCTTTAAAAATATACCAGAATTTATGTAAACTAACCGTGATACAAGGGTGCTAATATTTATCTCGACTTACCAATATAGTTCGCAATGTCCTTGAACTCTGGTTTATTAGCAATAAGCTCTTCTTTGGTCGGAATGTTGATGCCCATGTAGCAGGGGAACCGAATCGGAGGAGACGCCACACGGATGTGGACCTACTCATTGATTTACAGGTGAAAGATGAACTGGATCAGTAAAGCAGAAGTTTTATTTGAAATGATTTAATGTGAAACGTGTGTAGATCCTACCTCTGTTGCTCCGGCCTCTTTCAGCAGTTTAATGATGGGCGAGATAGTGTTGCCTCGCACGATAGAGTCATCGATGAGAACTACTCGTTTGCCGGAAAAGTTGTCGGTCAGAGCCCCGAATTTCTTAGCCACCCCGAGCTGTCGTAGGCGAGTATTCGGTTGAATAAACGTCCTTCCGACGTAGCGGTTTTTACACAGGACTTCCACATAGGGCAGGCCTGACTGGAGAGACAGAGCAGGATCCAATCAAATCAAAAGTATATGACAGGGTCCAGCTCACAGATACAGTCATGAAGCATTCGAAGGAAGACCCCCAAGATTCCCAGAATTTGATGTAGTTGCAGGTTCTGTCACTGGATAGGATACTGTAAGTTCTCTAGCAAGCAACCACTTTATCCTGCTCACCTCAGGAACACAGAACACAAGGAGGAAATACAGATTGGATGCCTAGAACACACACACACAATCCCTCTTTCTCTTTATCTCTCTCTCTCTCTCACACACACACTCTCTCTAAGACAAGTTCATTTACCAGTTTAACTACTGGTTATATTATGGGAGGTGGTAGGACACCAGTCCAAACCCAAGAAGACACTGTCAGGGTGAGTTGTAGTGTTGCTTGTAAACCATCTCCTCATAGTAACAGTAGCTCATACATATAGATCCACAAATTCCCAGGATTTGAATGCACTTGATGTTTTTGCAGGTATCGGTCACTGGATAGTACGCTGCACGATCTCCATCAAGCAACCACTTTATCCTCAGGAACACCGATCACACTCGCACACAAAACCTCTCTCTCTCTCACACACTCCAAGACCATTTAATTACTGGTTAGATTATGGGAGGTGGTAGGAAACCAGGCCAAACCCAAGATCATCTAATCGAGATGAGAGGAAGCAATGCTACGTGCTGCACCTCTAATTCACCCAAGATATCTTTTATCAATGTTGCTTGCAAACCATCTCCTCCTAGTAATAGTGGCTGACAGATACAAGACCCGAAAATTACCAGAATTTGAATGTACTATATATGTTTTTGTCGCTGGGTAGTATGCTGTCTGGTGAGTCTCCCAAGTGGCATCATACCCTGTGAATGTCTGAGAGGTCTGGGTCATGCTTTTTATCCCCCCCATAGTCACGCCCATGCATTTTGGTGATTTTTATTCCTCAGTCCCCACAACAGATGTTAAAGAGCAAATTATTCATGTGAAATCTGTGTGAAAACCGCATCCGAAGCGGTGACTATGCTAGAGCAAGCTTTTTAACACCACCGCATCCTGGCATGTCTCTGAAAAGGGCAACAGATATGTTCCTAGAGAGTTTGTTTCCCCAGGACAGACGCTTACTCAGTGATTTTACATTGAAGTGCTTAGGTGTCTGGGGAAAGCACCAGGATCAGGACAGAACGCGCTGTGACAATGCTCCTGCACGTGCGCGCACACACACACACACACACACAGTGCATCTTTCCCCTTTAGTCTCATTTTTAATTTCAGAAACAAAAGCAAGTCACAGGCAGTAAAATCCAGTGAATACGATGGACGTGAAGCTTTTATCACTTGCCTTAGATTATGAAAGAACGCAGAATTCAGTAGTGATGTGATAGAATCGAAATTAATGCAGGAGTTCATGACTCAAATTATTTATACTTATACAAATCTCTTACCACTTGTGCGTATCCTAAAGCAGCTGGAGTAGCAGACTCGGGCACTGTACTGACCACGTCGGCATCAGTCGGGGCCTCGATGGCCAGCTGGCGTCCACAGCGCTGCCTGACTGTATAAACCATCTGACCTGCAACACACCACCAGTGACTGAGTGAAGCTGGTTTGATCATTTCTGCTACTCATTTAACGGAACAGCAGTAATAAAAACAGCTTACTTACAGTAGACTGCACCGTATTCTCACACTACGTCATGAGAAGGTAGTGATTTCTTTGTATCACTAGTTCAGTGCTTGTACACCAGAGAGCTCCAGAGACTACAGGTGTATTTCAGTGGCTATCATTTCAGTAGTTCTAGTACTATTTTACTAGTGCTTACTAGTACTAGAGGTTTATAGAAAAATGATTGTATAAGAATTATTAGGACAATATAGTGAAAACGCTAAAGATCTTATCTTAGTCGGCTTTGTATCTAGAGAATTTTCTCAGCATTATGAGCTATTTACAGAAATTGTCTCAACCTTGTTGATCTATAAAAATTTTGGAACATAAACTTGCTCATGCTCATGTTTTCTGGCAGCCTTTTTTGTCTCACGCAGAAAAAAAATTGTTCTTTATCTTTCTTTGCACAGATCTGATTATAATAAGATTATGAGAATGATTATTTAACACAAACATGAAGACAGACATGATTTATAAGTGATGCAGTGCAATAGGTAGGCTACTTTGGGGTGGGGTTATGGGGGGGAAAGGAAAATACTTGTATAAATGCATTAATGTCTATGTATATATATTTTTAAATGCTTATATTCTAAAAACAAAAAGAAATATAGAAGCAATATTTGTTCAAAGGATGCGCTTGCCTTCAAATATGGAGTCTGGCCTGGCGAAGTAGACATACTCAAATATACAGAAGGCTGGAGGATCTCCCTCGGGACGGGGGATTACATTCAGGCTCTTGACCCCATGTTTGGAGATCTGCACGATTTCTCCAGGTTGGACTTCACGGTAATACCTGCGGAACAGAGACACGGGAAGCGTCCACCTGCTGTACCATGTGTTGCCAGTGTTCAAAGTGACACGGTTAAAAGTCTCACTTGGCTCCAATGGACTGGAAGCTGCAGGACTCCGAGGAGACGACCCAGCCTTCTGTGTCTCCTTCTCCACCTCCTGAGGAATACAGAAAGCGAGTAGGTGTGTGTGTAACAAAACGAAGGAAGAACAATCAGCTATAACAGTTATGTAAGGAATTTGTTTTGAAAAGAAAAGTTCAGCATTCAGAATTTTAAGGAAAACAAATAAAACTTTGTTTCTTGTTGTTGTGTAATCTAGAGTAAAGTTCTGAAAATCACTACTGTTCTCTAATCATTATCCTTTCAGTAGTTTTTTTGTACCAGAGCTGTGTAGTTTGGAAATGGGCACCAGTCGTCCGATAGACAGCGGCCTGTTGCCGTACGGGTCCCGCACAGCGTAGATGACGTCTTTGTGCATAATCAGCAGGGAGTACGCCGTTGGTGTCTCGATCATCAATTTCTTAATGCTGAAATCAAACAAAAACCATTATATTGGAATATTCTACACTTTACTAAATAATCCAAGTGGTTGAGTTTGTCTAAACACCGATATAGTGGGTTTCACATGCAATTAAACAATGACCATTAAAAACGATATTAAACTGACCGTGCTACCCAATCAGGATTGTCGACCTCCTCCATGGGCGGAGTCAGACAAAGGAGCTGAGTGATGAGCTCGCTGTCCGAACTAGTGGAAAGACCCACGCCATGTCTCATCACCTATAAAACACATGAATGTGGTTTTTGTTTTCTGCCTCGTCTCCTGTCCATGCAGTAGCATGTAAAATGGTTTATTTTATAAGCTTAATTTGTCAAATTAAGTCCAAAAAAATGTATGCAGTAATAATAATAATAATAATAATAATACATAAATCATAGACAGTACTGGAATAAACTTCACGTATTCACAGGTCATTAGGAGGATACACAGACTTCTGTTTCATTTTGTGAGATATTGAATTACTGCTTATAATTTCCATTTTTAATAAATCATGATAAACAATTTCATCATCCAAAACCAATATCCTAAAAAAAAAAAAAAAAAATTAAAAGAAAATACACTTTTCTGTCGTCATTTGAGTTTAAGGGACATTAGGGAAAGGTGTAGTAATATTACCAGCTCTACGGTCAGAAACTGCTTGCTGGCAGAGTCAATCATAAAAACTCTGCTGGATGGAGAATTTTTAGGTAATTCTACAGTGATGTGCAGTGAAAAGGATAGTAGATTTTCTATCGAATCCATTTAGAAGTCATTTTTCTATATTCGAGCTGATTTTTTATTTCGTTTTAAATAGATGTTCAAATGGTTTAAATGTTTTGATTCCCTGGTCATGTATAATGAAATATTTTATAAACATATAGTTAACTAAATACTTGTGTAATGTTATTTTGTTAAATAATAAACTCTAAACCTTCTCAGTTAATGCAATGGTCAGGGCAATCACATGACTCAAGGGTAGAGGAGCCTCAAGTGGTTTAGGCTCTGGGTCGTTGACCGGAAGATCGGGGATCATGCCCCAGCACCACCAAGTAGCCGCTGTTGGGCCCTTGAGCAAGGCCCTTAACCCTCTCTGCTCCAGGGGCGCTGTATTACGGTTGACCCTGTGCTCTGACCCCAATCTCCAAGGATGGGCTATGCGAAGAAAAAATTTCACTGTGCTGTAATGTATACGTGACAAATAATGGCTATTTCTATTTTTATGACTCCGAGCAAAATTGGGGAGGAAAGGGGCGGAGCTCCAGGCTGTTTTAGTTAATATGTTAGAGTTTAAAAACACCTGCATGAATTATAAAAAGATAAAGACCGCTCTTAACTTATTACTGAATGATAACTCATAATGGAAGGTTAAAATGAGGAGCTTCTATGCTAATGTAGAGTTCTAAACATCACTGGATATTGTGGCGATGTAATATCATAAATAAATGAAATCTGGTCAGTGCTGGAATGATATGCATGCTATACTAAACACTTTCATAGTTAATGTCGTGTAACACAGCAGTGGATTCCTGTACTCATGTAATCCACCACAGTTGCTAAAGAAATAAGGGCCTGCCTTTTTGCGCAGCGCAGCAGCGTTGACGAGTTCTCCATTGTGTGCTACCGCAATCTTGCCATGCAGAGTGTCCACCACAAAGGGCTGGCAGTTCTGCAGTTCTGACATTCCCGTGGTGGAATAGCGCGTGTGTCCGATCCCCAAGTTACCATATCGCAACTTCAGCATATCTTCAGGTTTAAAAGCTGTGCTCACTAACCCCATGCCCTAAGGAGAAATAGAAAGAAAGCCACAGTGAGAAAGAAAAACAAAGAGGGAGGAACTGATGAGAGCGTGTGAAAAGCTCAAAAATCGAGTGTAAGGTTTACTACTTAATGCATAGATGTGTATTTTTTTTCCTCTCAATGAGCACATTAAAACAGATATTACCTTGAGGGTGGTGTATGTGGGTGGACTGGAGCCATTACTTGTAACAATGCCTGCACTCTCTTGGCCCCTAATTCAACATAACAAAAGCAGTGTTAATAATGTTGAGAAATGTGCTGCTAATTGCTTTGAAACCATGAGCTTATACAAAGGTTTTTAGATCTTGCCCCATGCATTTCTACCGTTTTCACTCGCAAGCTCTAAGCTCAGGAAGTGGAGTGGTTGTATATCCAACAATGTCATTTTTTCCCTCCATTACCAGCATGTTATTTTAATCGGTTTAAATGGATCATATATTTGATCAGAATGTGGAAAAATTTATGAACGTAATCGCATGCATACTAGTTCGGGCAGCGTTGCGATAACGTGCCTTGGCACATCTGACAAATGAAAAGAGAACATGGTGGAAATGTCTGCCCTCCCCTTTTATGCCCCGCTTCTCCTCCTCCTCTTCTTCTTCCCCTCCTCTAAAAACCTATCAGAATCAAACAAGCGTGCTTTTCCAGCCTGTTTTATGACTCGGCTGCTGCCTCGCTTTAAGCCCAGAGGCAGATCAAACTGGTTTGTGAGCGAAGTGGGTTTCCAGAGAATGAGGGCGGGTGGAGGGGGGAAGGAGGAAGAGAGAGAAAGAGAGAGAGAAAACGGTGGAGAAAGAAAGGGGGAAATGTTTGCAGGACAGAGTGAAATAACCTGCCAACTGCACGGAAACGGCAGACGTGGCTTTAATACCTGACAAACCTCTCCCACGCACACGAAAGCTCTCAGCCGTTATCGCTTTCCGCATTAGCAAGGGTTCTTGCTGCGGCTGCAGCTTTGTTTGCCAAGCCACTTCTCACATTTCCGCGCCCCCTCCCCCCTTCAGCTTAAGCCAGTCACAAAGCCGCTCTCCGTCACATGACCACTCCTAACTGGCTCAACTGTCTGGTTGCCTAGGACACTGAGCTTAAGGCAAAGGGGGAGGGAGAGAAAAAAGGAGAAGCAGAAATTCAACAGAAGCCATTTCCAAGCTTCTAGCTCAAAAGCATGGAACTTAGTACAGAGCAGAAAGCAGGCAGACAGGAAGAAGACAGCCAAAGAGAAGCAAGTAGTCGGTGGGGAGGGGAAGAGGTTAGGGCCTTACTCGTGGTGTGGAGGGAGAGAGAGGCCTGGGACGAGGCTGAGAGCAAGGCCAAGTATGAAGCCATCTCGAGCCGCCTAAAAGAGATGGGTGTGAACAAGGACTGGCTGAGCTGCCAGACACAGAGCAGAGCGATGGCACTACCCGAGTGGAGGCCTCCGGCCATCCGTACATCCATGGACAGCACCACTGTACCCCAAAGGTCTTACGAGATGGACGAGGAACAGACCAGTCCCGTCAGCAGGAGACCGGGCAACTCTTCTCTGAGCAACTTTCAGGAGGGTAAATATCTGCCACAAACTAGACTGATTTTTATTTATTTATTTTTTTTTTAAATAATGAGGAACTTTTCTCTTTAGAGAATTGACTAGAGGAACTGACTTATTCCCCAGAAATTCAGGCTCTCAGCAGCTCAGAAAAAAATGACAAGTAGTAGTAGAATGAATACTTTGCTGTAATATAATAAGTATTTTTAAAACCTTTTTTTAAAAAAACTTTTTTTCTTAAACAAATGCTTACAAGCATTGCAAATTAAGTCATTAAAAATACTTCAAACCCAAACTAGACTGACTTTTCTTTTAATATAATGAGGGACTTTTCCCTTTTACCCTTTTAACTGACTTATTTCCCAAAAATCTAGACATTCAGTATCTCAGAATTTTTTTTTAATAATAATAATAATAATAATAATAATAATAATAATAATAATAATAGATACATTAAAATGACAAAATTAGAAGCCCTTAAATATTTCAAAAACTTCTCCAAAACTTAACTTAATCACTCAGGTCAATATAGGTTCTAATTAAAAAAATGGGGAATAAAACAGCATGGTTTATATGGTTTTATAACACATGGTATTAACAGCCATTTAAACCATTTTTAAAGCATTTTAAACTAATCACCTTCGAGCACTTATTGATTGGATTTCATGTTATTTGCTAGAGAAAAGATCTTACATCCATTTATTGCAATCAATCAATATTACTTTTTTTTCCTCCAACCTGAAACATCTGGCAAATCCTATCTGATGTACCTGTATGGGCTGCTTGAAACATTTCATTTGCATGATATGCTAATGAAACTTATAAAACGTACAATGTAAAAGAAATGATGACAAAACACAGTTTGTCAAGGCGCTTTCACCTTCATTTACACTACTACCTTTATGCAGTCAGATGTGTATCAGACTACTTCCTGGTGATCTGATTACAAAGAGACATATTGGACCATATTCACACCTGTAATTAGTGAACCAGTACAATTCCTGTACTGGATTATACGTCCTCTAATTGTCCACCGTTTTCTCTTATTCAGGGAGTGCAGATCAGCATTTTGTTTCCCTCTCAGGTATGGAGGGAGGGAGACACTGGTCTGATAAAGAGATTCGGGCTCTCCTTAACATCTGGGCTGACCGGGAAATGCAGGTGCGGCTACAGAGCACCCACCGAAACAAGGCCATCTTCCAGGAGATGGCCCGTCGCCTGGAACTCCAGCACGGAGTGGTGCGGGACTGGAGACAGTGTCGCACCAAATACAAGAACCTGAAATATGACTACAAGGTCAGCAAGAACCAAGGTCGAACTATGCGCTTCTTTGCAGAGGTGGATGCAATCCTGCAGGGCAAGGACATGGAGGATTTTCTAGATGATGAAGAGGATTCTCCCAGGAAAGGAACAGAGGGAGACCAGGCAGATGAAAGAAGAGATTCAGGAGAAGCTCACTACATTAAGATTGATGATGGTAAGAGAATAAACAGGGGCTTAAAAAGTGCTAGGTGATTTGATGTTTTATTGTTAAAGTCTGACTCAGGTTTTCTTTTTCATGTTTTGCCTTTCCAAGTTTTGCTTCTCATTTGCTTTTGGCACTTCTTACTCCATTACAGACGAGAGTCTGGCAGATATGCAAACAATAATAAATACTGGTTCGCATCACCTCATCACAAAAGATCCAGGTGTGTCATCAGGTCAAAATACAGACTACCGGTTCAGTATATTAACTAATGTTGTCCACAATTATTCACATTAACCCAATTTCCTGATCTGCTGTTTTCTAATTCAGGTTCCAGCATATCACCAGGGGCTAGAAGAACTTCAGATGATGAGAACGTGATCACGGTCCATGACTCGGGCCGAAACTGGTCTGAGGAGGAAGTGGCAGCGCTGCTTAATATCTGGTCTGAGGAGGGAATCCAACAGCAGCTGCAAGGTTCGACCCGAAACAAGGACGTGTTTGTGCAAATATCACGCCGGCTCCTTCAGCAGGGTGTAGAGAGGGACTGGAAGCAGTGTCGTACCAAATACAAGAACCTGAAATATCTGTACCGATCCTTGCAGAGGGGCAAGGCGGATATCGGAGACACTCGGCGTATCATGAAGTTCTACAAACAGCTAGACAGCATTCTGTCCCAACCAGTCAGAGGCCTGTACAGAAACTCGGTGATGTTCAGTCCAACATTAGACGAGCACTCCATCTGCGAAATGCCTCCACATGAGGACAGCGACATCATTGCCATTGGGTATGATCAGGAGCCCATGGACGATACCATTTTGAGAAGGTCTCCAGGCTTCAGCGCCAGATCTTTCCAAAACGAGGCTAGAACAGACAGCATTTTGAGGCCAGATGAACTTGCTGAGGTGGAATATGAAACAGAGGATCAGTTAAATGGCATGCTGGTGAGGTCAAAAGACAGCGTTCAGACAAGATATGAGGAACAACCTTTGTCCAGTCATTCCGTCACAGCAGGTACATATGGACGAGGCCAGGAATATAAAGTAAACATAGGTAATACACTGAACTAGTGGGACATGTAATATTAAATCAAAACAATTCTGCTCAAGTAGCTGGAAATAAAGTGTGTGTGTGTGTGTGTGTGTGTGTGTGCGTGTGTGTGTGTACAGGTAACACAGAGACAACATTTACAGAAAGAGAGCATGCCGGGTCACGAAGAGGAAAAAAGCGGAAGGCCACAGAGGAAGGTCCTTCAATCTCCTTATTTTATAATGAAGATTAAAAGAAATCTTTATTGTGACTAACAAAACGTGAGGTGAAATGACCAAGACAAAATAAAAAAATTAAGTCACTTCTTTTCAAGGCTAGGTTTGTGCAGCTAAGAAAGCTAGATAAAAAAGGCTCAGTCTTAGAGTCAGTAAGGTTCTTGATTTTGGCCCTCTGCTACAAAACGGGTAATAACATCTAACACTTCATGTAGAACATTGACTTTAAAAATAAATAAACCACATTAGGTTTTAACACTAAATTAATCTGCAGCAAATAAGTGGATGTGACTGAAAGGTGTTTAGACTCTGCATGATCTTAAGACCGTAAACGACGTCGATTACGTCAACCCGTAGTGACAAATGTATAACAAATGTATGTTTGTAAAGTACAAATGTATTTAGATTCTCGAATTCTTGTGTTTACAGATTACAGCGTTTTCAGTAAAAGGTTTCAGGAGTGTGTTGATGATGGAGACAGCAGCACAGACTGGTCTGAGCACGTGGACTATCAGTGCAAAGAAGAGCAGGATCAATACATTCCGATTATGGAGATCAGTTCTGTGCGCTCTATGGCTGACATTCCTGATAACCTGGTGAGCTGACACAACACATCAGTATACTGACCACTCAGTAATCCAGGGGTCACGACCCCCAGACAGGTCACTTGAGACAGATAGGTCTATGAGACAAACTCTCATTTTTATTATTTATTTTAGAACGATTTTTTATTAGTAATATGATTCACTATGAAGATACAATATTGTGTGATACTATTTCCACTATCCTGCTGCACTACAGTTTACAAATTCAGTAAAATAAAATGTACAATGTCCCTATCCACCTATCTCTATACAAACTAGTGTCGTGTCTCAAATTGCATATTTATTCTGATCCTTACTGAGTACATTTCAACATTCAGTTGAACAAACTTGACCTGCTAACCAGTGAATGTTAAATCTGGGTTAAAGTTCCTGTTGTACATAAAGTATGCAGGTGAGTGTGTGAACAGTGTTGCTTATAAATGCCGCTGGTTCTGCGCATGCGCACTTGTAAATTACACAACCATGGTATGGATTGGCATGCATGTTAAAATTCCTTGGGTATAACTGGACCCAGGAGGTTAAAGTATCCTTTTAAATATGGGTTTACGGCTTGCAGAAAATGAGTAATGTTCATTTAGGGTTGTTTGTCCATCTAGTTTAGGAAACCAAGTACAAATCAGGACAGGACCCCTTCATACTGATAACACTGATTATAAAGTTCCGTGCTGAATCTTAGTCCTTAAATAAACAAATAGATAAATATATCTTTAAACTGATGTTACAGACGTAAATGTTTGTGCTGACAGTTTGAGAAATGCCAGAAAGACAGGCTTGAATCTTCTTTCTATTGAGAGCGCGTGCACTGGATCCTTGCACATGAGAGTCATTTCAATGAAGAAGCGTTTCTAAAGTATTGGCACCTTTAAACTTGGGGATAACGCCAATAGGTGAGCTCTGACCTGAGAAGCTCGAGTGTTTGCGAAAAGTTCACTTAAGGAGTCTGTCTTGTCAGGTCTGCTCTAGTTTTAGTTCAGCCTGACTGTAAAGGCTGAAAGTACCTAATTGACCTGTGCATCCGGTGTGTGTGTAAACAGTTATCTTACCTGTGCTGCAAAGCTACAAGTCCCAGTGTTATAATCTGTGCAACCTCCAGCTGTGTTGGCCACTCGCCTGCAGCAACACAGCCGAAAACCCCACATTCCTCTCCGATTCCGGATTCTTCAAACTCCATATCCAACACAACTTCCCACAAAATCTACAAAAAACTACAAAACGTTACTCCCCACGCTGCCCGAAAATCTCCCAGTCCAACCACGTGTTGCTTCAGGCAACCGTTTATGATGGAATGTACCAACTACAGAAGTAGGGGGAGTTCAAGTCCCTGAAAATCGGCTAGAAAAGATACCTATTAGCGAAAGTTATCAGTTTAGAAGAAATCATCAAAGTCTCGCAAAGTTCAGTAGTAAAAAAAAAAAAAAAAAAAATCTGTCTGCTCTGGAACAAACTACTCCTCAGTCGATAACTTTAGGAGAATTTGCTGAATTTTAAATCAGTATCTGATTAAATAACTGCTTCCAAGTACAAGACACGAGACTTTTCCACGTGGTGAAGATGGCGTCACGGACTTTTTTTCTATAAAGTGTCGTAACCTGGATTGTCTGTCGAGATTTGACCCTTTTTTCCCTCGTCAAACCTCACGTGTTTCCTCCATTCAGCGCCCCAGCGCACTGCCTGCAGGTACTTTAGTTTCTTCTGTAACTGTGTGTATAGACTGGGGTCTGGGATTTATAATAATCTTGTGGTGCTTTTTCCCTTTTTTTTTTTTTTTTTTTACAGGACAACAGAATTGTATCCGAAATGGCGTCGACAGGAGGTATGTAGTTGTGTAAAGATTGCACTGCAGTGTGTGTGTGTGTGTGTGTGTGTGTGCGCGCGCGCGCGCGCCATGCTTTGCCCAGGTTGCAGCGACATAAAGAAGTGTTGAAAATATCCTAACACCCTGAAAGTTTGTTTACTTGTTCTGTTAATTGGATAATGGTCATTCTGCATCTTCACGAAGTAACTAATACTAACCGGACGATTGCCTTTCGATATTGTCAACACAATAAGGTTTGCTCACGTTCAAGTGTAACGCAGTAAGATTTGATCACGTGCACATGTAGCAGTAAGATCTGATCACCTTCAAGTGTAACACAGCAAGATCTGATCACGTGCACATGTAGCAGTAAGATCTGATCACCTTCAAGTGTAACACAGCAAGATCTGATCACGTGCACATGTAGCAGTAAGATCTGATCACCTTCAAATGTAACACAGTAAGATCTGATCACGTGCACATGTAACAGCAAGATCTGATCACCTTCAAGTGTAACACAGCAAGATCTGATCACGTGCACATGTAACAGCAAGATCTGATCACCTTCAAGTGTAACACAGCAAGATCTGATCACGTGCACATGTAACAGCAAGATTTCATATATCATGGAGGAAGATCCATATAGCTCATTCAGACTTGGTGCATTATTTATTTTGGACAGCTTGGACTTAATTAGTTCATCTACTTTCATCCCCACTTTTTTGGGCTTCATCTACCCCTGAACACGTAAAAAAATAACTTGTTGCATGTCGCTGCATGTAGTCCCTCCAAATCCACAGCTCTATTAGTCTCATAATTGGAAAAAAAATCCTGTTTTGCCTGTTTTGTGATTGAAAACATTTTAGGAAGAACTTAACAGGATACACAACAGACCTGTGGATGATTTTTTGCTAGGATAAATAATGTTAGATAGATACATACATACATACATACATAGAACTTTATCGTCATTGCATAGTACAGGCACATTAGCATTGACATACTGTTTAGCATCTACCAGCAGTGCAAATAGTAGAATTTTTGCAAATGAACAAGTGCAGATAAAGATGTAAATATATGTACAACAAATAAATAAGGCTATGGCAGGTAGTCTGTGCATTAAAAATATGCACTAGTTGTATAAACAGCACAATATGTGTAAAAAATATCTGTGCCTTAACTGAGATAATATACAGTGTATATACTGATAGTATATGTATATAAAGATGAACTAGGCTAAGCAATGAATTTATAGTTATGTGCATTTATAATTTTAGTATTATGTAGAGACGATGTAACAGAATGGACAGAGTGGAGGGGAACTGCATGGTGATTACAGTGAAGTATTAGTGAGACTTCAGTGTCTTAGCAGTGTAGTGTGGAGTTCAGTAGGTTTATAGTTGCAGGGGGGGAAAATGGGCCCCGAGTCTGCTAGCTCATGTATGTAATGTGTGTCTATATGTGTTTTTTGCATTTGCAAACACATTCTTGCACAACAGAACAGATCAGGGGCAAAAATCCCATTTCTGCTTAAGGAGAACTGTAAACATGACCTTCTCTCTAGCATTTATTGAAGAAGACACGAATCGTCCTGCAGTAGGAAAGATTCAGGACTGCTTTTTTTTTTTTTTTTAGAGTCAATCATAGGCAGTGGATTAAACCACTTTTAGGCGTGGTTCAGTCTTTTTAAACATTGTGTTCTGTGTCTAATAAAATAATTGTTAAACCATATAATTCTTAAAGAAATCCATTGTGCTAGTTAAAGTGAGAGATTGGGAGATGAAGAGGGAATCATGTCAACATTTTAATGAGTTCCTGTTTTGCTGTTCTTTTTTTTTTTTTTTTTTTTTAAATCTCACGCTTTAGATCTGAAGCTCGGCAAAAAGCTCAGCGAGGGCAAGACCAAGCAGATCTTTGAGCTGCTGGACATGCCAGGCCAGGTTCTGGTCCAGTCCAAAGACCAGATCACGGCGGGGAACGCAGTGAGGAAAGACCAGATGGAGGGCAAGGCAGCAATCTCCAACAAGACCACTAGCTGCATCTTCAAGCTCCTGCAAGAAGCTGGTGAGCCTGGTCACAGGTTCAAGTTTTCCTTTCTGTGGGTTGTGCTCACTGACGTCACTGTGGCATATGCAATTACCCACAATGCACTGCAGTTTTTTGTAACTGTATGGCCATTTTAGCCAATAGACAGGTCCTGTTGTGCAGATGGGCCTTATTTACTGAGATCTGAAATATGTCATTTGGTTTGATTAATCCACCATATCTATGTCATTGAGATTGCATGAATTAAACAGTCTATAAGGTTCATTTTACAACAATGAGCCTTAAGCTGAATGACCTGATGATGTAATCAAGGATTCACCATGTTAAGTCATATGGATGATATTTTATTGGCCTTGAGAGTAAAAAAAAAATATATTGAAAGTGTCCATGACTGTCACTGGTTCACTGGTTGTTCTTCATGAAGCACTGTAGGTACCAACCACTGCACACTGAGATCATCACACAAGACCTGCTGTTTTGGAAAAGTTCTGTCCCAGTCATCTAGGACATCACATTTTGTCCCTTGTGAAAGTCATTCAGATCTGTATTCTTGCCCATTTACATTTACATTTACATTTCTGGCATTTGGCACATGCCCTTATCCTGAGTGACCTAGCTTTGAAGCCTCTATCATTGAATACATTAACATTGGTTCACTAGGTCACAGACTAGTGTCATTTTCCTGTTTCTAACACATCAACTTCAACAACCGACTGTTCATCAAAAACACACACATTTTTGTGTCGTCTTGTGAAGAAAAAGGAAATCACTGGCCTTATTCAGAAGTCTCTCCCTTTAACACATCACTTGTAGTTAATTTGAGGAACTTCAGCTCGTCTCTCCATGGCTCATAAACATGCTTGTGTTGGTTAAATCAGTGCCTTGTGACTTTCTTGAATTAAATGGAATGTGCTTCACACGCCTGTGTATCCGATCATGCCTAATCAGTCTGTCTATTGTCAGCATTGTCCAGCTTTCAGATACTAAAGTCTTAATCTGTCATGGCTGACCCATGCCTGACCATTATTACTACTGTATCATTTCTTTAGTAATGAAATGGTTTTTCAGCTCGTGTGAGAACATGTACCCTGCATTATTCACACAATTTCTTCCTACCACATGCTTTGTATTTTGTATATAAACTTGTAAAGTGTTCAGTTTCTCACTGACCTACATTTCCATTGTCTTGTCAGGAGTTAAGACTGCATTTGTAAAGCAGCAGTCGGAGACGGCATTCATAGCCAGCCACTGTGAGATGATCCCCATCGAGTGGGTGTGTCGACGCATCGCCACAGGCTCCTTCCTTAAAAGGAATCCAGGAGTGAAAGAAGGATATCGCTTCTCACCACTGAAGATGGAGATGTTTTATAAGGTGGGTCTTTACTGGTGGTTTGACAAAGCATTCCTGACACTTTGTACCTCTGAACTAACACTAAGCATTCAGAAGCCTACGTTCTGGTCAATATATTGCCACGTGCTTGTTCAAGAACACTGAGTGGAGCTTGATAATGAAAGTAAATGATTGGATTGTATCATGCTGTTATCACTGGAGCGTCGAGTCAGTTTGCTGATCAAATAACATGGCTTGGTAATTTAGTAAAACAAAGCCGTTTGGCTCTCAGATAAGTCGTAGTACTTCTGGAAATGATTTATGATCAGTTCCTGGCTCAAGATTGCATAATGGAAAGTAATGATGATGGACCATTTACTCCAAAGTTGATTAAATGGAATGTTTGATGGAACTGATTCCTCGCAGGACGATGCCAATAATGACCCGCAGTGGTCTGAGGAGCAGCTCCTAGCGGCCGGGTTCGATCTTGGCGGCGTGAAGATCGGCCGCTGTGAGGTGGACATTATGAGCAAGAGCACTGTGGCCATCTTTGAGATCCTGGAGAAGGCCTGGGCCACCCAGAACTGCACTCTGGTGGATATGAAGGTACATTTAAGACACTGGACTGGAGAAAATGAACAAATTATTCTAGCGTCCAAGTCCTTTCCATTATCACTGATTATTAGTGAAGTCTTTAATCCCAGCATGGACTCATTCTGTTCTGTTTAGATCGAGTTTGGAGTGGATGTGACCACCAAGGAAGTTGTGCTGGCTGACGTGATCGACAACGACTCATGGAGACTCTGGCCAGCTGGAGATCGCAGCCAACAGAAAGACAAACAGGTCAGTTTCACCTTCACGGTGCAGGATTGGCATTGCCTGAAACAAGTCTGTCATTTTGTGAAGTATTTGTGGTGGTGTGGCTTTGTCTGGTGTTTCCCAGACCAAGCCACTTACTGATAGTTGCCTCATTCATCCAGTTAGAAAGACTAGTCAAGAAAAAAGCATGTAATCACACACTGCCAATATTTTAGCAGCTGATTTTGTTATTCATGTGTAGACACTGCTTGTTTGCTCTACCCTTTTAATACAGAAGAGGTTAGAAAAGATATTTCTTCGTCCATCAGATTATGATATGCTTTTGCTAGGTGCGAGCTGGTTAATCTTTGGGTTTTTTTTCCTTCTTCATTTCCTTGTGCAGGTTTATCGTGATTTAAAAGAGGTCACACCTGAGGCCATGCAGATGGTCAAGAGGAACTTTGAATGGGTGGCTGAAAGAGTACAGGTACACACACACACACACACACACACACACACACACACTTTTGCTGCCATAACTAGATAGTTGAACCGAATCGTTTTGTTTTGTTCTCTTGCTTTGAGCACGTGTGGGGTCTGAACCACAGAACTTTTCCATATCCCTCACATGCCATAGTAATTCTTGTTTAATGATCAGACATGCCAGTTCAACCTGGTGTATGTAGGAAGTTAAACATTTACTGGCTGGCTGAAATTGCACAAATTGCCCTTGTTGTTCATGTGAACTCTTCATATCTCTGTGTGCCTGCTCTTCGTAAAATCCATATGTTTCACAAGACTTCAGTGTCTCTGACCCCAATGTTTTTGGGGTTGACTAGTCCTTTTATGTTTTTTTTTTTTTTGTAATCATTCCTTCCAAGAATGTCAAATCTTTCTGCGTTTTCATCTTTCAGTCATAGACACACGTATGAACAATAGTATATGGTCACTACTTTGGCGCCACCATGTGGCCTAATATCAGGTGTGCACTAAGAGCATTTTCCGTATTTGTCCTAAATATTCGAATCCGCTCTAAGGACTGATCTTTAGCTCATTTAGAGGACGAGCTCGTCACTGAGGTTTACTTTCGCAGAAAAGAATTATGAACCTTGGATTGATTTTACAGTTTTATTGGTCACTTGACAAAACACTCGCACCACATAGGTGTGCTTATTACACTGACCTTGTTCTGGTTTTATTGTTTTGGGACATCACTGATGGATAAGGAGTGATTCTTTCGTAATATTTTTTTTCCCTGAATCAACACTGATCAACTGTGCATGTGTCACAAATAGTGAAGAAATTGAGTTTTCTATAACCCCTCCACTGACCAAAATATCTTTGTCCATTATATTATTATATAATATATATATTATTATAAAAATGTGAAAAAGAAGTGGCCTGTGAGTTTAGAGGTAGTACTAAGACGGCCAGTGACCGACTATTTGGACATTTAAGGGGAAGTTTATTCCACCAACTCAGTGCCAGAACAAAGGACAGTCTTGCTGCATGTCTTCCTTCTACCCTGAGAGATGGTGGGACCAGTCAAGCAGTGCTGGGAGAAATCTCCTTGCAAATAGTCCAGAGTCAAAAAAGTTGTAATGTTCGTGTTTGTCTTAATCATTTGTCGTGAATCTGTTTATGACTTGCGTGTTGTCATGTGCCTTTAGCTGCTCCTGGAGCCGCAGACGAGCGGGAGAGTTGTTGTACTGATGGGCTCTACATCCGACATGGCTCACTCCGAGAGGATTCGTAAAGCTTGCGGCTCGTACGGGATCAACTGCGATGTCCGAGTCACGTCTGCACATAAAGGCCCTGATGAGACGCTGCGCATCAAATCGGAATACGAAGGTAATGAAAAAGTAAAAATCTGTAAGCACAAAGCGGATCGGAGCAGTTTACATAAAAATTAGTTTAACGTGCATGGAACCACAGTCTCTAAGAATTCACAATCTCTGCTTTTATTTCCTCAGGTGATGGTGTCCCAACCATTTTTGTAGCCGTTGCAGGGAGGAGTAACGGTTTGGGTCCGGTGATGTCCGGAAACACAGTGTATCCTGTCATTAACTGTCCTCCTGTTACATCTGACTGGGGGGCACAGGACATCTGGTCATCTTTACGCATGCCCAGTGGTAAGGATTCATCTGATCTGTTTATTCAAGCACAAAGTTTCACTACACAGGACTGGCTAGTAACACAGGAGTACATGTGCTAAAATGCTCACATACTGAGATCTGTGTATTACAAAACAGCATCAATAAGCAAACAGGTTAATTTTCAGAACAGGTGTTGCACATTTAGCTTGACGGTAAGCCTTTTGAAAATGGTTCCATGTTTCGATACACAAATAGCAATCCTCTATTTTATGGTGCAGTAAAAGTTTCAGTATGAATAGAAGAACCTTACAGACCTGGGTTTTGCTTTCACACCTGCTACTGCTTGCTGTCAATCTGCAGTCATAATGCACTGGATTGCATTATTTATTTATCCCATAAATGCACAAGCTGAGTAAGTAATACGTTATGCTGTATACGAGCAGAACGATTTAGACAGATGTGAAACATGCAAGCAGATTAACTCGAGGAGATTTTTACAAAGAAGAGTGGGAAGAAAATTGGAGAAAAATCTTCATCAGAATCGAAATTACTAAACCGACTTAAATTTAAAAGAAGCCATTATTTTTATTCTATCACCTAGACATTACAGCACAGTGGTATTCCTTTCTTCGTATGGATGTTAGGGTCAGAGATCTTCACAGTGCCCCTGAAGCAGAGAGAGGGTTAAGGGGCTTTGCTCAACAGAGGCAGCTTGCCGGTGCTGGGGCTTGAACCCCAAACTTCCAACCAACAATTTAACTGTTTGATAGACTGAATTAATTTTTCCAGCTGTTACTGAATTGTGCCTGATCTTTGCATCCTTATAAGGATGTGTGCATGTGGTGTTTCTGGCTCTTCCAGGTTTGGTGCCATTTTTCGTTGTTCCACTGCACACATCAGTCATATGGATTAAGTCAGCTGTTTCTGGCATATGCAGGACATTTTAAGGCTTGGCTTTAGGTGTTAGTCAGGTTTGCGGTTACTTATGCATGTGTATCTTGCCTTAAAGTGCCTCTCCCAGCTGCCAAAATACTTCTCCACCCATTTACTAACATTCTCTCTCTTCTCTTCTTCAGGTCTGGGCTGTTCAACAGTTCTGTCTCCAGACGCTGCTGCCCAGCATGCTGCTCAGATCCTGGGCCTGACTGATCACCTGGTGTGGGCTAAACTGCGTGCCTCCATGCTCAACACCTGGATCTCACTGAAGCAGGCTGACAAGAAGCTTCAGCAGTGCAGCATCTAAACACTAAGCACTTGTTTTATTTTTGAGCCATTCCTGCTGTTTAACCATTCCATAAAACACTACTGCTAAAGCATTCATTTTCACATGATTGAGGCTTGTGGTCTAGAGTCTGAATATAATCTCAGCTGTAGATGAAACTAATAAATACATTTACAGAAAACATTTATGTGGACTAATGCTTTACACAACTGTGCACAAAGGGAAGTCTTCCTCTGTCTGAATCAAGGATGTGCATTGTCCTTAATCCAGGTTGCTGAAACACAAATCTGAATCATCAGGGATGATTTCTCATGACCCACTTTTAAATTAGACAACCATGATGTCAGGATACATCATGCATGGTCTTCAAGGATTGATAATTATGTGGAATTTAATCTTTTAATGTTCAGATTTAAAATAAAGGAGGGAAAAAATCCAATTCTGAAATCAACAGGAGAAAAAGTGACGTATCCCTTCTTCCTTTTTTCCAAATGATCTCCACTTTCGGCATTAGTTACTGACCAGATAGATACGATCGTCTTAACACCACACGCACACACACACTATTCATGTCTCTGACACAGCTGTGCAGTGAACAAGCCATCACTGTCACACATATATAGTGTATATAGGGAAAATATGGTGGAAAATTGCAGTAGATAAATAAGATATAATATATAGAAACAATTATAATAGATAAATAAAAAATAGAGAAGGATAGTAGTTACATATAATAGTGATGTGTATAAATATAAACATACAATGTTATATATACTGCTTAAAAAAAGCAAAAATGTGCTAGTAATGCTATTCGGAGAAGGTAGAATAGAGGAGGCTGAAAGACTGTTTAACAGACAGGGAATGGGAACCTATAGAGTGACCGCTACAAGATGGGTATACCTAATAAACTGGGAACTCACTGTATAATATGTGTGTATATATATATATATATATATATATATATATATATATATATATATATATATATATATCTATATATATATCTATATATATATATATATATATATCTATATATATCTATATATATATATATATATATATATCTATATATATAATTTACTATTAAACATATTGCAAAACCTTAAAAAAATAATAATAATGATTCCATCAACTGATAGTTTTGCTTGAAATTCTTTGCCAATGTAATGACCCTTTAAAAATAAAATTAAAAAATGTTGTAATGAATTAAAATCAATTAAAATCCCAAACTAATAATCTAATAAGAAATATTAAGCAAATAATATCTATAATTAAGTGGTATTTAATATATTATTTAATGTGCAGCTTTATAGAAACAACTTCTTCTAAAATTTTTTGTAGGAAAAAAAGGAGACTAAAATGAGAGGAGAAAGTGAAGTGAGGTGTCCAGTTATAGGGTGTATCTGAAACCGGCTAATTCTAAATGATGGTAAGTATTAAATGTATTATAAATAATGTAATAATAATAAGCGTCAAAGGTCAATGGAGCTGATTTATTAAACTCTTAAATTAATATTTTGAAAAGAAATCTTTTAAATTGAATTTAAACGAGTTATAACATCTCTATCTACTGCCTACTTATTTATTTATTCATTCATTCATTCATTCATTCATTCATTCATTCATTCATTCATTCATTCATTCTAATTTTTTCAGCCTAACTAAAACAAAGCTAATGCACATAATTAAAGCATAACTTAATTCAAAATAAATAAAAGTAATAGAAAAACGTAAATAGAACATACTTTAATTCTGGGTTTAACATATAAACTAGTTGGGAAAACACCTCATATGCCATTTCAGCCACACCCACAGTATTCCTGATGGTATGCCTCCTTTGCTCCACCCATCTTACACCTAGAACCAGGAAGTCAGCTAAGAAGGAGCACTACAACTCTCCTGCTCTCCTCTCTCAGATGTGAGTAAAATGGCTGAGGACAGTAATATTTCAGTGGACCATCTTCAGTTCAGCTGTTCAATCTGCCTGGATTTGCTGAAGGATCCGGTAACCACTCCATGTGGCCACAGCTTTTGTATGTTATGCATTAATGACTTTTGGGATCAGCCTGTTCAGAAGGGAGTGTACAGCTGCCCTCAGTGCAGAGAGACGTTCATGCCGAGACCTGTCCTACGCAGGAATAATGTCATGGCTGAAGTGGTGGAGAAGCTCAAGTGGAAAGACCTAAGCAGTGCTTCTGCTACTCCTTCTGGCTCAGAATCAGGAGATGTGGAGTGTGACATCTGTTCTGAAAGCAAGGCGAAGGCTGTCAGGTCCTGTCTGGTGTGTCTGGCTTCGTTCTGTAAGACTCATCTCAAACCTCACTTTGAATCATCTGTTTTTAAGAAGCATAAGCTAGTCCAGGCATGCAAACAGCTGCAAGACAAAATCTGCTCTCGTCATGACAAACTAGTAGACTTCTACTGTCGAACAGACCGGACAGTCATTTGTGCATTGTGTATGTTAGATGAACATAAAGGTCACAACATGGTTTCGCTAGCTTCAGAAAGAACTGAAAAACAGGTAAGCATTCTGTGGAAGAATCTGTAATCTGATTTGAGACCTGTTAAGATCAGCAGGGAATGCCATCAACACCCATAGTGTAATGCATGATACACAAAGGGTTAGTTTGCTTTTTGCTGGGTGACAGTTTTTATTCCTCTCCCCATTCTATACAAATCTTAATCACCATCATCATCATCATCATCTTTGGACCACAGAAGCAGATAAGTGAAATGCAGAGGAAATCCCAGCAGAACATCCTGGAGAAGGAGAAGAAACTCCAAGACCTTAAACAGGCTGTGAACACTCTTAAGGTAGGTACTAATCCCACACACTGCTGGAGCAGAATTTAATTTCAGTCATTTATTTCCTTTAAATATGAGCCAAAGCAGGTAAGAGGCTGGAACTCAAGCACTCTTCTCCTACCAGAGCTCTTCACAGGCAGCGGTGGAGGAAAGTGAGAGAATCTTTACCGAGATGCTTCTCTTCATTGAAGAAAAGTGTTATGAGGTGACCGAACTCATCAGGGCTCGGGAGAAAGCTGAACTGGGTCAAGCTGCAGGACTGCAGGAGCAGCTGGAGCAAGAGATTGCTGAGCTTAAGAAGAGAAACACTGAGCTGGAGCTGCTATCAGACACAGAGGATCATGTATGCTTCCTCCAGGTATGACCTGAAAACATTTCTTCCTTAATTACATATCAAGTAAATGTCAAGCGTATGACGATTGCCATGTAAATGAAATAATAATATAACTTTTCCCAACCCTAATGTACAGTAGAACATTCAAACACACCCCTATCTTCTATTCCCACTGTAAGTAACTTACAGCTTTATTTCTGCCTTCACTATAGAGGTTCCAGACTGTCTGCTCCACTACTAAAGCTAAGGACTCACCCCTGGTGACTATAAATCAACATATTTCTTTCGACGTAGTGAACAAATGGCTCTCGGACCTGAAAGAGCAATTTGAGGAAGTCTGCAAAGATAAATTCAACAAAATCAATCCAAATGGTAAAAGAGAAAAGTCTCAAAACATCATAAACAATCCACTTAGTGTATATGACAAAGTCCTGCTTTACACATGTCTGTAATGATGATGTAGAAAACATTCATGTCATGTTTCTTTTACTGCTATTTACACATTTATTCAAAACAAATATACAGAGATTCATACTGTATGATCTCAGGGGAAAGTCACTTTAGACACATTAGACACACCTGTGTATCTTCACCATTCTGCACTGTCAGCTTTTAATTGCTTAATTGTTCATTTTAATTGTACAGTATTGCTGTACTTATTCCGCTTATATCAACACCACATACACTACATGGCCAAAAGAATGTACACACCTGACCATCACACCCATATGTGCTTGTTGAACATCTCATTCTAGTCTCCACTCTTCTGGCTGTGGGGATTAGTGATCATTCAGCTACAAGAGCATTAGTGAGATCAGACACTGAAGTAAGAGTGTGGAGGTCTGGGGTTCAGTCGGTGTTCCAGTTCATCCCAGTGGGGTTGAGTCAGAGTCAGGGCTCAGTGCAGGACACTCCAGTTCTTCCACTCCAACCTTAACCTCTACACCATGTCTTCACGGAGCTCTGTGCTTTGCGTACAGGGGCATCGTCATGCTTGTCAGATTTTGTGTGATTGTTGTGTGATGTTCAGGTGTCTCAGATGTTTATTAGGGATAAATATAAATTGTATTTCTGTTTATTAAACTGGTTATCCATGATCTTTTAGTGGCCCGCTTTTGATTAGTGGACTGACTTCTTGTTATAGAAACAGATTTGCTATGGTATCTAGTGGTCTACTAATAATAGACAACTAATAATAAACAAATAATATGACGAGAGAGTTTATATATATATTTATATATTTGATATATACGTTGCATGTGCAGTATGTTTTAACTACGTTTAAATTAGTGTCACTAATTAGATAATCTAAGTAGATAATATCTATACAATAATGTCATTACTTATATATTTTCCTCTATATCTTAACAGTTGCCAAAATTCAGATGATTTTACCCTGTGAACCAAAGACCAGAGAGGAATTTCTCCAGTGTAAGTAACTATATTTATATATAAAGTATATTTTATAATATTATATACACTACTAGTCAAAAGTTTGGACACACCTTTTAATTCAATGTTTTTTTGTTTAGGGATTTATTTTCTACATTCTAGAACAATACTGGAGATTTCAAAACTATGAAATAACACACATGGACTTAAGTAATCCATATATAATGACAACAATAAACAACAGTCAATTGTTATTTTAAGACACGAAGGTCAGGTGTTCTGGAATAGTTTTTGCAAGAACAGTATTGTCAAGTGCATTTGCAAAACCCATCAAGCACCATGATGAAACTGGCTCACATGAAGACCATCCCAGTAAAGCAAGACCAAAACGTACCTCTGCTGCAGAGGAGAAGTTCATTTACAGTTACCAGCCTCAGAAATCACCAATTAACAGCACCTCAGATTAGAGGCGTTATGAAGGCTTTACAGAGCATCAGTAGCAGACATATCTCAATATCAACTGTTCAAAGCATATTATTGTGTATTTCGGCCGCCTTCAGCATTGTTTTACAATGTAGAAAGAAATAAACATCAGGAAAGACCATGGGATTAGAAGATGTGTCCAAACTTTTGACTGGTAGTGTAATATAATACATATTGTTAAAAGTATATAATGTTTGATTTGTTTTTAGATTTTTGTCACCTGTCCCTGGACCCCAACACGACAAATGAGGCGCTATGGCTTTCTGATAACCTCAGGAAAGTATCACGTGGTGGAAAACTCAACCCGTATCCTAGTCATCCAGAGAGATTTGATGGTTATGGTCAGGTGCTGTGTAAGCAGAGTGTATGTGGACGCTCTTACTGGGAGGTTGAATGGAGCAGGGGTGGATGGGTGTACATCTCAGTGTCGTATAAAGGGATCAGCAGGAAAGGACGTGGTAAGGAATGCTGGTTTGGACACAACGCTCAGTCCTGGAGTCTGGAGTGTAGCTCCACTCTGTCATTCTGGCACAACGACATACAGACCAAGATTTCTGGCCTGCTATCCTCCAGAATCGGAGTGTATTTAGACCACAGTGCAGGAACTCTGTCTTTCTACAGCGTCTCAGACACGATGACTCTCCTGTACAGAGTTCAGACCACGTTCACTGAGTCGCTCTACCCTGGGTTTTGGGTCAATGCTCTTGCAACTGCTAAGCTGTGTTACTCTATAGAATGAAAATAAAACCCCACACATTCTTTACACTGTCATTATGAATATGTGTTATGAGAAATAAGCTGTGTAACTGATTACACATGGTTTGTATTTTAATACTGGGATTATAAAGACTGTTGTGGTTCTGTGCTGTTGCCTGGAAGGTTGTGAGCTTAAATCCTGATGCCACTGTTGAGCTTTTAAATAAAACCTGTAGCCTTAAATTAACATTTACAGCTCATAAAGGTGTCCTCCCAAATGAATAACTGTAAATATATTTATACATATATATACACATTTAAATATTTGTTGCTGTAAAATTATATTTAAAAGCAATATAGTAGATATTTATTACTTTTTAGATGTAAGTGAGCAGAGCACATATTTATGCTGTGTGTGTGTGTGTGTTTGTGTGTGTGTGTGTTTGTGTGTGTGTGTGTTCTAATTCATGCAATATTAAATTAACTGCTGAAAAGGTTTGTAAACATATTTTGCTCAATGTTGTTCTCTTTTTTAATAAATAAATAAATAAATAAATAAATAGTGTTATTATGATCAGTGATAACTAAAGAGTCTGGGATTCGATCCTGAGTTCAGTGAGATATCTGCATGCTCTCCCTCCAGCTTCTCTGCTTTCCTCCGACTGTCCAAAAACAATTAAGTGTACCGAACCAAATCTGTATTTTATGGGCTCAAAACCTTTAAAGATCAAACATCTCTTAAGATCTGCAATCTTTTATTTAATTTTACTGATTTAAAAAATCTCAATAACTATTTCTTGTTGTATATAAATATATCTCAAGAAGAAGCTTTATTGTCATTTCAACCACATATAGCTGGCGCAGTACATAGTGAAATGAAACAACGTTTCTCCAGGACCTGGTGCTACATAAACATACAACAACAAGTTCAACACAAAACAACAAACAACACCACAGAGCTAGGACAGAAGTTTGTCTTAGCCACGTAAAGTGCACAGTGTGCAGCAAGAAATGTGGGGATTTTTTGTGTTTGTGTTTTTTTTACAGAGCATCACTTTCTTTCTTTGTTCTTCTTAAATCTTTATGCTATATTACAGGAAATCTCTCAGGAAACAGCAGATGCAGTGTTTTAGTTTCACTTTGACTCGAAGATCTTTCCAGGTGTTGCAGAGAAAATCTCTCTTACTTTCTTTCTTTCAGTCTCTGAATGCAATAAAAATGGCAGAAACTAGAAACTCATGAACATTTTATTTGTTCGATCGGTGTTCAAAAACAAGCGTGTGAGCAGAATGGCTACGCTCAGTTGCCTGTTGGTGTGAATGAGTGTGCAAATGAATGTGTACATGGTGCCCTGAGATAAACTGACATCCCACATGGGGTGACCTAGACCCACATTTCAACAGCTGCACGGTCCTGTAGGTTCATTCTGTATAACATCAAGACTGCCACACAGTTCCTAGTCCAGGCTCTCGATATGTCGAAACTGGAGCAACACACTACTCTTGAGCCTCCCAGCTGGCTCCATCAAAACCATTCAGATGATTCAGAGTGCAGAGGCATGACTTGTTTTCAGCCACCCTAAAAGAACTCACATAACACCCATCTTCGTCTCCCGACACCCACATCAAGGCCTCAGTACTCACATACAAGATCTCGTCTGAAACACCCTCTATCTTAACAACTACCAAACTTTAGGGTTTTTTGTTCCCTTTCTCAGTTAATGACCATTACTTGGTAGTGCTACACAGTAAGGCATGAGCTCCATCTCAAGCACCTTTGAACTGTCTATCTCTCAGTGATGGAATGAACAGAATCCGTTACTATCTTCAAAAAATGGCTCTAGATTTAACAATTATCTAACCCTTAACTTATCCTCACTCCACAGAAAAACAAACAAAACAAGCTAACAAAATATCATCTCCACTTCCACTAACTCTTACACCTCGACTCTCTGCACTCGATTGAAAATCTTGTAACACTACTTGTATTGTCCTTTGCTTGACATATTGCTTTGCTTGTATTTCCTCATTTGTAAGTCGCTTTGAATAAAAGTGTCTGCTGGATGAATAAATGGAAATTTATGCAAAAGAGTGCTAAATAAAACACTTCCGCTAGATGTCCACTCTAGTATCAGATGCTTTAAAAGAAAGCTGTACTGCTCCTGCCCTGACCTCAGTAACATTTCAGCACGATCCATATTAATGTATTAACCAATTCAGAAATTTCACCGCAACAAGCTGATCCTCTTTGCTGGAAATAAGGCTAGGATTAAGGTGTTGTATTGCCTAAACAATAACAGAGAAATCATAAATCATGGCTTGATTACTAACAACAGGTCCAAAACAATAGAAAAGTAAAGAAAGCCCCCAGAAAGGAATGGGATTAAACAGGAAAGAAAATAAAGGTGGATTTGCAGGCTGAGAGCAGAGAAATACCAACCAGCTTCTGTTTAATATCTAATTACATTGCTTGAGATGTTGTGGTGTAATTTTTATTATCCTCATAAAAGATATGTGATCCTCCCAGATCATTACATTACAACACTGTATTAAGCCATGTGTGCTTACTTACTTGAGAACAGTTTGGGAAGGATATCAGTCAAACACACCGTTCTGTTCTGCACCCAAAAGTGGAAAGATGTATGTTTAATGATTTAGCTATTAAAGCAGTCACCATGTTTTAAACCATGTTATGAAAACAAAGAGAAGCTATGGCATATGATCACATCCTGTCCAAACGATTGAATCAGTCAACTAAATTCTTATTTTACTTTCAACTGATCATATACAGGAATAAAGCGGTACTTACACTAAGTTAACTGCAGGGGGCGCTCGTGTCATTATACCGTACATATATGTACTCAGTCAATAAAATGATTCAGCAGAAATAAATGATCATTTAAAAAAATTATCTGAATTTTATGGACTCGAAACATTTAGAGATCTAACATCTCTAAAAAAGAAAAAAGAAAAAAAGAGAAATTTTATTGTTTTGTTTTCTACAGAACTTCACTTTATTTTTTAAAAGAACAAAATGAATCTTCTTTCAAATTGCAGTCTTTCTGCGCCACAGACCCAGTGCTTTTGCTTTCACTTTGACTCAGAGGGAAATGACCTTTTCCTCCTAGACAAAACGCAGACAAATCTTCTTTTACTTTCACTCTTTCAGTCTCTGAGCACAGTAACAATGGCAGAAGCCAGCATTTCAGTTGCTCAGGACCATTTCACGTGTTCAATCTGTCTGAATCTACTGAAAGAGCCAGTGACTACTCCATGCGGACACAGCTTCTGCATGGTGTGTATTAACGGGTTTTGGGATGAACTGGATCAGAAGAAATCCTACAGCTGTCCACAATGCCGAGAGAGATTCACTCCGAGACCTGTCCTGCGCAAAAGCAACGTGCTGACTGAGATTACTGACCAGCTGCAGAAAACCGACCAGCAAACCTCTTTCGTTCAAACTTTAGACTTCATCTCCCAGGAATCTCAGGATGTGGAGTGTGATTCCTGCATCGGTGTGAAAGAGAAAGCTGTGAAGTCCTGCCTGACATGTCTGGCTTCATACTGCCACACACACCTCCAGCCTCATCATGAATCTCCTGCTTTCAAGAAGCACACTCTGATCTCAGCCCTGAGTAACCTCCAGGAGAAAATGTGTGCTCAGCATAACAAGCTTCTTGATGTTTTCTGCCGTAAGGATCAGAGAGTGATCTGCTACCAGTGTTCTGTAGACAAGCACAGTGACCACGATACTGTCCCAATGCAAGATGAGTGGATGGAAAAAAAGGTAGGGGTTTGTTTCTAAATATTTAATTTAAGGTATCTGTGTGTGACTGCAAACTGCTTTGTAATTAGAAAAACAGTAGAGAACTAGAGAGTGTCCTTATACTTATACATTTTTCATTAACAGAAGTACTTTGAGGATCTACAACTACAATATCAGAATAGTCTTAAGAGCAGAGAGAAGAAATTACTGGAGCTAAAGGACGTGACCGAGGCGTACAAGGTAAGGATCACAAATTTCTCCCATTTACCACGACGTAAAAAATATCATCAACATTCTTATCCTGGTTAGAAAACAAATCACAAGAAACTTGCCGTATGATTTTACTCAAATGATTTTTGTTACTGCTTTTTAGGTTTTATTAAGTCTTGGGTTAAGTAAAAGCATCTCGATCACCATGTGCCAGAGAACACCAGAATTGGCAGGTCCACCATCTTGTCAAGAGCAGGCCTAGACGTTGTCAGGGGTGTATACTGACTTCTAGTATATTTATATTATTTGTTGCTGTAAGGAAATTCATGCAAGTTGGATCACCCTGTAATTGAAATATTTTTTACTTTTGATGTGAATCCGGCCCTCAGTGAGTTGATGATGTTGGTTTCCATTGACCGTGGTCACATCTTTTAATTCTCAGCAAATTACACAATTTATCTAAATGAAGATTTTCTCTTAACTTGAATATTTAGATTTAGATCTTTCCTTTACTTTTCTGAGCAGTTGCACATGTAACTCAATTTTTAAAAAAAAAAGAGGAAATCAGAGGCAGGCGCAGAATAACTCAAAGTGCAAGTTTATTATTTACTTTCACTTTTAAGTGCCTCCATTTTTAACACATACACACACACACACACACACACACACACACACACACACGCACACACACACACACAGTTGGGTACAATAAACTTCCCCTCCTATTCCCTGCATTGTCTCTTGCTCCTTTCGCAGCGCTCTGTACAGGAGGCAATGAAGGACAGTGAGAAGATCTTTGCCGAGCTGCTGGTCTCCATTGAGAAAAGGCAATCTGAGGTGGCTGAAAAGTTCAGGGCTCAGGAGAAAGCTGAACTGGCTCAAACTGCAGGAGTGCAAAAGCAGCTGGAGCAGGAGATTGCTGACATGAAGAAAAGACAAACTGAGCTGGAAAAGCTGTCCCAGACCAATGGATACATCCATTTCCTCCAGGTAAACAGCACAGGTGTTAATAAGGTGTCCAGCCACCAAAAGCGCTCCAGACAGTTTTATAAGTCAATGGAAATGTACTGAGGAATAAACACCATTTTTTTATGCTGCTTGTTTCAAATGCTTCAATCTAAAATCTGTCATATGTGTTCAGTTGAGCTAATAATAAAAGGATAAAGATACAGGAGAATAGATAGATAGATAGATAGATAGATAGATAGATAGATAGATAGATAGATACAACCTTATTGTCATTGCAAAGTACAGGTTCATAGCAACGAAATGCTGTTTAGCATCTACCAGAAGTGTAGTAGAAATTGTGCAAATGAACAAGTGCAGATAAAGTGAAAGGTATAATAGAGTAGGAGAATAGAAGCAACCCTGAGTTAAACAAACCAAACCAAATACAAACAAAAAACCGCGCAGTACATAATTATAGAGTGTATGTCAATCATGAATCAGAGTTTAGACACAAAAAAATAAAAAAATAAAATTAATCACAGTCATTTACATCAGCTAGCAAAACATTAATAAATTATGTGCACAGTTCACATACTTGCAATCAATACACTTTTGATCGAGATCAAGCCACAATTATAAGCGGTATCCAATCTTATCTGCAAAGAGCCGGTGTGTGTGTGCAGGTTTTCATTCCAATAAAGCAGGAGCCACACCTGATTCCACATGTTTACTCACCTGGACTTGGCTTTCAGTAGACTCAGGAGTGGCTTCTGCTTGGTTGGAATGAAAACCTGCACTCAAACCGGCCCTTTGTGGGTAAGAATAGACATGATCTAAAGCATATCTGACCCAGGGTCTTGTATGACCCATCATAAGAATCTATATTTTATATTAATTCATATTATGGACTGTAATTGGATTGAATTGAAAAATCTCTGTCTCCTTGTTACACAAAATAAAGCAAAATAGAACAATAAAAAGTTAATGTACAGACAATCACTCCCTTTTGAGTCCCTTAGGTAACTTATAGGATTCACAGATTCATGTGGATGAATGCTAATTTACATTTTCCTTGTATTGTTTGTATGTCCATATGCATTTTTTTTTAATTATGAATGAAGATGAATTAATGTGAACTATGAGAAAATACAGTAACATATTAAACATGGTATAATTGCTTACTTTTTAATCCTTGTCTTTCTCTCTGTATTAGAGATTTCATTTCCTGAGCCCTAAACTGCAAACTCCTGACGCGTTTAAGGTCACTTTCAATCAGCAGTGGTCCTTTGAGAATTTCAAGAAATCTATCCTTCAACTCAAGGAGGAAGTGGAAGACTTTTGCAAGGAAAAGGTGGAGAAAGTTTCTGAAAATGGTGAGAATATTGAAAGATATTTTGGACACAAATACGCATTCGGAACTACCAAAAATATCGGAACAGCCTTAAGGTGAACTTCATGTTAATGCCCATGGTTTTGAAATGAAATGATCACCAACTATATACTTTACTGGTGTGAGGATCGGGTATCCACATACTTTTGACCGTATAGTGTGAATATAACACACATGTACAGTCTAACATGTAAAAGAACTGATTGTAAACGCTTCATGTTTTGTAAAACCCTCATTCACAGGCCTGATCTATTATTTTATATTTCAGCTGTGACCCTTGACCAGATCATTATAATGCCTGAGCCAGAGACCAGGGAGGAATTCCTGAAATGTGAGTTTTATTTGTATAATTGCTGATATAAATTCATCAGAAACTGAAACTAATATCATCTTATATGTTGTGTGGATACAATAAGCTGTTTGGGGAATAATATAGCTTTGAAGAGGTAGTGTTTGCACCTTAGGCGGCCATTATGGTTTCTTTTAGGCTTAGTAAATGAGCTCAGGTAGATTGAACTACGCCATATGACCTAGATGCTCAAGTCATGTGACCAAGTCATGTGACCCAGACCAAACTTGAAAAATGATCCTTTACTCATGCCTCCTACATGTGTCATGTGTTTGTTCGCATGTATTTGTCTATTTCTTTACTCAAAGTTCATTGCAATTTACTTTCTTTTATTTTTAGAAATGCAAGGTAAACATGCACTTTTTGTGCTACTGAGGATTGAAAGTCGCAGTTCGTTATGGTTGGAGGATATTGTTGTCTACTTCAATTGAAAAACTGGCAAATGGAAAAATAGAGCAAGTTATAAAAAATGGTGAAAGACCGAAGCTCAAAACTTTCAACATTAAATGAAACATATATAACAAACTATGTAATGTACTATATAGTATTATTTATGTGTTCATATTTGCGATATGTATTACTTAAGTGCAATTGAGTTAAAACTAACATGAAATGATTTTTTCCCATTGCCTGGGTAGGCATTCTTAAACCACCTTCATGCTCATTTACCATACAGTAAATGTTACATCATTCTCATTGTATTTTTTATTCTTTATTACCTTTCCAGATTCCTCTCAGCTATCTCTTGATCCCAACACAGCAAACAATTTCCTTGAGCTGTCAAACGATAACACACATGTGAAATGTGGTAAAAATTCCCATGGATATCCTGATCATCCTGAGCGATTTACAGAGTGGCAGCAAGTGCTTTGTAAGCAGAAACTTCCTCTGCGTAGTTACTGGGAGCTTGAGGTAGATGGTGACACTGGAGTTTCCATTGCTGTGTCTTATAAAGCCATCAGCAGAAAGGGAGCTAAAAATGTGAGTCGTTTTGGACATAATGCGCAATCATGGAGATTAGTTCGATATAATAATAAAAAAGCCTGCTTCTGGCACAATGATATCAACGTTGAACTCTCAGATCTAAAATCCAAACGAATTGGGGTTTATCTTGATCAAATGGCTGGGACTCTGGCTTATTACAGTGTTTCTGATAAAATTAAGCTAATTTATAAAGTCACAACTGCATTCACTCAGCCCCTGTATGCTGGGTTTGGGATTGGTACCAACTCCTTCGCTAATATTTGCCTTCAGCCTTCGGCAGCTAGAGCTGCTGTTGCTGCTGCTGAGAGTTGTTCAAAAATGAAAAAATGAGTTCTAATAAAAGAAAAATAGGAAATGTGATTTATCCTTTTGAAGAGCTTAGCATGTGCATAGATTTCTGATCTAAAAGTTATATCCTAGAAACTAGATACATATTCTGACCCACTATTCCTGCAATCCAACTGTTTTCCAAATTCTTACTAAATTATCTGCATTGATCTCTCAACGCTTTAGCTTCTCTGCTACAAATGGAAGGATATTATTAATTGCAATGGCACCATGCTCTCTCTTATGACTCCTAAGCAAGCTTCCTACCCCTGACCCGTACCCTGATCATACCCCTAGAGGGCCTCTGTACCGTGTTCCATAGTGCACACTTCTACAGGTATAATTCTAATGAAGGCCAGCTTTATTTGTCTTTCTCTTAATTAATGCTGCTAAATGTGTTCACTGTTATTCAGAGAGTTTATCTATAACATTTGAATCAGGATGGAGTTATAATGGCAGTACTCACTGTAAGTAATACATGTATATGTATATTACATATATGAGGTGACATAAGTATCGGTCCAAACTCTCATCATTGGATCTCTCATCATTATGATATTATGAAATGCTCCACATATGCAAGCAGGTCAATTAACCTGCAAGCAGCTCAAGAAGATCACAAACAAAAACAGTAAGTGCATATTAGGAACTGTGACTGAAAAATGCACCGTGGAATTGTATGTTAAAATTATACTGTATTAAACATTGTAATCATTCATTCGGAAATAAATAAAACATAATTAACAAGCCATAATGTTTGGGTTATGTTTTAAATGTCATAACTTTCACACTATGTTATAACCACTGTGTTGTATGATTATGGGATTTGTTTCGTTTTTTCTTGGTAGAAGCAATCCAGTTTAACAACCTGTTAGGCTCAGTAGGATTTGCAGTAGGGTATTTGCAGTTAATATGACCTTTAGTTGGAAAAATATGTCAATATGGCCCTGCGATGGACTTGTGACCAGTCCAGGGTGTATCCCTGCCTTTTGCCCGATGTGTGCTGGGATAGGCTCCAGCAGATCCCCGTGACCCTAATTAGGAATAAAGTGGGTATAGAAAATGGATGGATGGATGGATGGATGAATGGATATGTCACACTGTAAGTAGTCTGTGTAAGTTACAGTTTCAGCATGCACAGGTGTGTAAGTTAAATTTATCTGCAGGAATGCCCGAGGATCAGTCACATGCTAACATCTGGATGGCTGGCAGGATGGATTGATCGATTTTTCACTACATTTACTTAAATATAGTTCAGAAGTCAAAGATTAAAATGAACATTGGCCGATATGCTAGTAGTCTAATATATTGCAAATGTTTGATTAATTTTATGAGAAGTCTTCATAATAATAAATAGGTTATCAAGAGTAGGACTTGAACAACCGGGATTTAAACAATTTAGTGGGGAATGTTTTCTTGCCACGCTCTGAGCCTATTATTATCAACTGTGCATTGATTGAATGCCACAACCTATTTTAATGAGTATTGATGCTGTTGTAGCACAACTTATCTGAATGTACAGTCATGAGAAGAAGAAAGTACACCTCCATATTTATTTATTTATTTATTTATTTATTTATTTATTGTGTGTGATTCTTATGTATTTTTTTTAAATGAACAAATAACCAAAAACACACAACTGATTACAAAATGTGGTCATTTTTTCCATAAACATAAAATATTAATTCAAAATTAGGTGGGTAAAAAAAATAAGTATACACTTTTTACTTCCACAATCAATAATAGATTAATTAATAGCCATGCATTTCTAATGAAATACGCAAGATCATCAAGAAGCCTATGTCTATGAAAGCAAAGCTTTTGGCCGTGTGGTGTTCTGGAGCACTCGGGGGTGTGTCTATATCATGCAAAGAAGAAAAGACATTAACCACGGTGGCAGAGAAGCAAAAGTTGCTGATTATCACTATTCAATAAGTCAATCATTTGAAATGTACTATTCTATAGTGAGAAAGATTGCTTACAAATAAAAAGCCCTCAAAACAGCTGCCCAGAGGTGAGCAGAGCGTAAGAGCAATTTCAGTCCAAGCTTTAAACCATGTAATGCTCAGAGACTAAAAGAAACCTATCTGCTATATCATGTGACCTACAGGTGTACATTATATGTATATGTTTATAACATATAAAAAAATACTGGCTAGGAAAAAGGCATTTCTCTTTATATCATAGATTTACAAAATTTCATTTGAATAAACTGCAAAAGTTTTGGAACACAATCCGTTAGACTGATGAGACCAAACAAAGCACATCACCACCAACACATCATACTAAAAGTCAGACATGGGGGTGGTGGTGGTGGAGGGATGATTTGTGCTTTGTTTTGCAGTCACAACCCGACCTTAACACCAGAGGTGCTGTGGAGAGATCTTAAGAGAGCTGCACATAAACAAATACCCTCAATCATCACTGAACCAAAGTAATGTTGTACAGAAAGGTGGGCTAAAATTTCTCCAAAATGACCGGAGAGACTGATAAACTCCTACAGGGAACATTTACATTTACACAAGTTATTGTTGCTAAAAGTGATTCTAAATTATAAGGTTTACTTGTTTTTGCCCATCTGGTTTCTGTATTTTTTGGGGTAAAATGACTACATATTGGAATCAGATTTTCAGAATGAATGTGCAGCAGGCAAATCTGAACAAAGCTTGTGTCAACAGGGGACCCCGAAATCTCAAAGGAATGAGTACAACAATTTGTGGATTCCATACTATGAAGTATTGAGGCTGCTGTCAGAGCAAAGAGGGTCCTACCGAGTACTGTGTGTGTGTGTATGTGTGTGTGTGTTGGGGGGGTTGAGTTGAGTTGAATTTACAGTGGCTTACATAATCACTTGCCTCTACTCCAGTGCAGCTGTGGGTCGAGAACTCAAGCAGATAAATTACACAACCTTCACACACAGGAGCAGATACACCACCAGAAACCTCACAAGCTGCAGCAATGCTTTTACGCTACTTAGCGGAATACCTTGATTTTAAAATCTTCCTTATAGTATTTTTTGTTTTTCTTCTACTTCTTGATATCATCAGGAATAGAAACCCACCCAACTTTCCACCAGGACCGTGGCCCCTACCTTTTGTGGGAAACATTTTCACTGAGCTTGACTTCAAATCAATAAACAAGGTAGGCTGAAAAAACATTATTTTGACATGTTGTTTGTTTTTTGTCAGTTTTTATTCATTAAAAAAGTAGATCAACAATATATCTATCTATGTTTTGTCAAAGTAATAAAATGTTTTCTGATACACGTATAGCATTTGTGACAGAACAATAGGAACAAAATAATTGTGTATCTTTTTGCTTTTCATTTTCACTGTACCTCCACCATTCGCTCTTTTCTCTGTTACTTGCATGTATTTAAACTAAGCTTGCTGAGAAATATGGAGACGTCTTCAGCCTGCGCTGGGGCAGTGAGAAAGCTGTGTATATCTCTGGATATAAACTGGTGAAGGAGGCTCTTGTTACTAACCAGGACAACTTTGCAGACCGCCCTGCTGTCCCTCTGTTTCACAAAATCTATAAGGGACTCGGCAAGTAAAATATTAATAATAATAATAATAATAATAATAATAATAATAATAATAATAATAATAATAATAATAATAATAATAATAATAATAATAATATATGGGGTGGGGCATGAACTTTTGTGCTTTTGGTAATGTATTAAAAATATTTTTTTTAAATATTAATACAAATAATTGTCTTTCATACTAAATTATCAGGAAAATCACTTTCTTATCAGTTTTTTAGTATGAACACACTCCAAAAATGTTTAGGTTAAAAAAAACATTAACACTATACTAAATTACAATAATTACAATACTGTCTATTTTTTTTTTCACTATTACATTCTTCCATTATGGCTAATTATCTGTAAAATATGATGTAAGACACATGATAGGTCTAATAAGGTAAGTAAACTTTGCAGCCAAATACATTTTCCATCAGTTATTGCAAATCATACAAAAATAAATAAAATGATCAACACAGACAAAAGAAGTTATTACAATTTATTGGGAAAAAAGACACAATCAAATATATCAGTATATATATTTCATAGAATTCATGCAATCAATTATATAATAAACATAACATTTTTTACATTTTGATTGAAAATGCAAGAAATATTGTTCCCGGGTTTATATTTGACACTGATATCTTTGAAGTGATCTTTAAGACGCATAATAATAACTGCAGTATTATTCTAAGCACTGCATAAGTATAATAAATTACACTAAGAACCATAAATAGGCAGTAAAATGTTTACACAGTAATCTGTTCTACTGCCAGTGTAAGCTTATCTGTGTATTAGTACAAATGTTCACATAGATAAAAAAAAGAAAGAAAGAAAAGCAAACGTCATGCACATTTAAGTCATTAAAAGAGGAATTAACTGTATTCACAAAGCCAAGAATGGACCAGCACCATCTTACCTCAAAGCTGTTATTACTCCTCGCACTGCACCTCGCTCATCCCTCAGATCCACTAGCACCGCTCGACTGGTCCCACCATCTCTCAGGGTAAGAGATACACTAGCGCTCAAAAGTTTGGGATCACCCAAAAATTGTATTGTTTTCCAAGGGAACACACACAAAATTAGTCTGAATAGAAAATATAGCCAAAGAACAGGACATGCTGACATGTCCGAGTTAGAAATAATGATTTTGATGGAAATCTTGAATGTTTTCTTCAAACTTTGCCTTCATCAAAAATAAACCACCTTTTGCAGCAATTACAGCCTGGGCATTCTAGCGGTCAATTTTTCAAGATAATCTGATGAGATTTCACCCCATGCTTCCTGGAGCATCTCCCACAAGATGGATTGGTTGATGGAGTCTTCTTCTGTAGCTGAAATCAAGCTGAAATATGCACGTGATCCTTTTGAAACTTTTGAGCGGTAGTGTAGGTAAACAACTAGACTCTTGTCTGTTCATCACTGAGGTGGTGGTATGAACTTCCTCCAAACGCCAATCTCTTCCTGAAGCACTTAAACTAGCTTTTACTTTTCCCTGTTTTATGTATTGTTATATATTGTATGCACATAATTTAAAACCAACTAAAAACAACTTTAGGCTAATGGTATCCTAAGTCTGTGACCTATTGAACCAATGTTGATGTATTCATTAATAGAGACTTTAAAGCACTTTTGTACGTCGCTCTGGATGACAGCATCTGCCAAATGCCAGAAATGTAAATGTAGAATTCAGCTCCATTTTCTTAAATTAAAGTCCTGTAACAAATGGCAGTGTTTTTAGGACTCTTGTGTAAAAGTTCATAATCTTCACAGCTAATGCTAACTATTAGCAAATCTGACATGATATCAGTTCCTGTTTTTATTTTTTAATTTTTGACATGCAGCTTGTCAAGTGTAAAATTGTCTGATGTAAAAGTTTCCTGTGGCAGAAACACTGACACTTTGAGCATTTGGACATTTCTAATAGTTAAATAAAATATTTTCATGTATTAAAGTAATCTTGCTTTCAATACATCGCCTATAAATATATTGTAACTGTAACCGAGCTATGCTCTGCGCTCTGAAGGTGTAGTTCTCAGTAATGGATATCTGTGGAAGAACCAGAGGAAGTTTGTCCTCACACATCTACGCTCCTTTGGTGAAGGGAAGAAGACTCTGGAGCTGAGTATCCAGCAGGAGAGCATCTTTCTGTGTGATGCTTTCAAAGCAGAACAGGGTATGTTAAAGCAGGTTTCTGTATAATATATAAATTATATGAAATATAAAATAGCTGAGTTCAGGACACTTCATTACAAATCATGTGGTGTTTCGAACACCGATCAGATTTCAAATAGATATACACAACCAACTTATGCATGTGATGTACAAATCCTGTTTTTGTGCCTGTTTAGGTCCTTTTGATCCCCAGATTTATCTGAACAACGCAGTCTCCAACATCATCTCTGCACTAGTTTTCGGCCATCGCTTTGAATACCATGATGAGAATTTCCAGAATGTCTTGCGTTTGGATATTGAAGCTGTCATTTTAGCAGGCTTGTCCCAAACTCAGGTCAGTAGGCAAAAGTTTATCTCTCACACCAAATCAATTATTATTGTGATATCTTCACAAGAAGATTTACCACTGTCTTGTTTTTGTCTCCTCTGTGGTGTCTGGTAGCTGTATAATGCCTTCCCTGGCCTTTTTAATTACCTTCCTGGCCCTCATCAGAAGATGTTTTCAAACTACACAAAAATAATTGAATTCTTAAAAGAAGAAATAAGGAAACATAAGGAGGATTGGGATCCCTCAAATCCTCGTGATTACATTGACAGTTTCCTTCAAGAAATGGAAAAGGTTTGTTTAAGATCTTTCTCTGGAACATTCTGTGGGTCAGAATTGCAAAAAAATTTTTTTAAGAATCCAGTCATGAACAAGAAAGTTCTCTGTTTTAAATTTAGAGAAAGAGTGATCCACAAGCTGGATTTAACATTGAATCATTAGTGATTGCAATGCTGGACTTGTTTGAAGCAGGGACAGAATCCGCGGCCACTACAATGCGCTGGGGTCTTCTCTTCATGATGAAGTACCCTGAGATACAGAGTGAGTTCATACATATACCAATTCATAAACATCACCAGTCACTACTTAAATATTTATATTTATATTTATGGCATTTGGCAGATGCTCTTATCCAGAACGACGTACAAAATTCTCTATCAATGAATACATTAACAATGGAGAGATGGTGGGATCATTCAAGTGGTCTGAGTTGATAGGATGGAGCGAGCTGTAGTGCGAGGAGTAATAAGAGCTTTGAGATTGAAGGTGCTGGTCCATTATTAGCTTTGTAAGCAAGTGTCAGTGTTTTGAATCTGTTGCGTGAAGCAACCAGAAGCCAGTGAAGGGAATGCAACAGTGAGGAGGTGTGGGAGAACTTAAGCAGGTTGAAAACAAGCCATGCAGCTGCATTTTGGATCATTTGCAGTGGATAAATTGCATTCAGAGGTAGACCTGCCAGTAGAAAGTTGCAGTAGTCCAGTCTCACAATGACAAGAGACTGAACACTGAATCTTTATATACGTTCAGTTTGCTTCACAACTACTTTTCAGTGTTTTATCTTTCCAGAAAAGGTCCAGGCAGAGATCGACAAAGTGATTGGACAGTCACGCCAAGCCAGCATGGCCGACAAACCCAACATGCCCTACACTGAAGCTGTTATTCATGAGATTCAAAGGATGGGCGACATTGTGCCTCTGGGTTTCCCAAAGATGGCCAGTAAAGATACTGTACTGGGTGGATTCTTCATACCAAAGGTTTGATCTTAATCAGTAAATAAATGAACAACTATCTATGGACAAATACAATGTAAGAGGCCACAAGCTTGTGGCACAGAATGTTTCCTTGCTCCTTCAGGGTTCAGGGGTTGATTTTGTGTGGGAGGAGCTTACATGTTCTTCCTGTGCTTCAGGGGTCCAAAGATATGTGATGTATTCTGATTGGCATCACTGAATTGTCGGCAGTGTGTGAATGGGTGTGTGATTGTGCCTGTCCAGGGTGTCCTCTACCTTGTGCCCTGAATCCCCGTGATAAGCTTCATCGTCCCTTGGATGCTGTGTAGTACAGAAAATGAATGAATGGAATGCAATGTAACAAATGTTATGTTTTTTCTTTCATTGTTAGGGCACAACTGTGACTACAAACCTGTCGTCTGTGCTTAATGACAAGAACGAATGGGAAACACCAGACAGGTTTAACCCAGGACACTTCCTGGATGATCAGGGCCAGTTCCTGAAGAAGGATGCTTTCCTGCCCTTTTCAGCAGGTAAAGCGAACATGCTCTATAGATGTCTGACAAATCAATAACACAAAAAAGGAATAACAGTTAACAGAAATATGTCTCATTTATGTGTTGCACAGGGAAGAGAGCATGTGTAGGGGAGCAGCTGGCTCGTATGGAGCTCTTTCTCTTCTTCACCTCTTTGTTGCAGAGCTTCAGGATCTCCCCTTGTCCTGTAGAAGAGCTGAGCTTGGAGGGTCAGATAGGCTTCACATACGCACCCAAACTCTACCGCATGTGTGTGACTTCACGCTAAGCTATATAATGTGGTTTTGATTCTCAGCTCAGGCATGAGATCGATGTTTGATCATGTTGGAAGAACACAAACTAATTGTGTTAATGTTACGCAATTCAATCACGTAAAACTGATGTGTTTGAGGTAAGTCAATTCAACAAGACTTTTTCTTTGTGATGGACTTGGAATTTCAAAATTCCAAAAAGTCAGGAAATTGTCTAGGCCATTTTCTCTGCAGATTCAGATTTTTTACATGACAAAATTATATTAATGTGTAATATGTCCTGTTGTACTGCTCCATGCATTTTAATTTAATTATATGTATCACAATGCTCCCATCTTTGTACTTTAATCTGATGGGAAAAATTAATAGAAAAGAAAAGAAAGGAAAAGAAAAGAAAAAAAGGAAAGAAAAGAAACAATGAAAATAAAAGAAATATTTGTATCTAACTTTGCTTACAATTTATTATTATTCATTAAATATTCTTGAAATTCATATTATATATGTAATCTTTATACGAAACCATTATAAGTATTATACTGTATATAGTTCCCTTTCAAGGTTCTTTGTGTGGTTTGTGTGATTTGTGCATTGCGGGAGATTTCCTCCTCGCAAACTCCGATCCCGTTTGGCTTTGTTTACCGGCCATGCTTCTGCACCTTGTGGCTCTGGCCCTGTGTCCGCCAACTCTGGCCGGTGTGTCGCCGGTGCGGTGCGGCGGCTTGAATCATGGTGTTCACAGATGGAGTTAGCGGAAGCGGAACAAGAGACGGGTCCTTCCCTTTCTCTTGTCCTATCCCCTGAATCCGATGTCCACATTTTGGCTCCGTAAACTCTTGCTGCAATTTCTCCCGACCCGGAAGTGGATATGTCTTTATTCGTGTCTGGCTCTGAGGAGCTTGACGTGGGCGATGAGGGGATTTCCTCTTTACATGAGGCTGTTCCAGTTCTGGCTCATAGGTCCGGGCTTTCATCCCCGCAGGCATCCCCTCGATGCCATAAGGGTTACATGCCGTGGGCTTTGTACCCTACTTATGTGGACAAGACCCTGGTTTCTTGCCTTGGGTCCCACTCTAGGGGGCGTGTCATCATCGCAGGACTCTTTCGACAGATTTACTTTCAGCCTAGGAGTCTTGGACGGCCACCCTGCCCAGGGTCTTTGAGACGGCCCTCGACTCTCGTGGCACATAAATTGTCTGGAGATGAGAGCTGTCTTTCTAGCTCTGAAACACTTTCTCCCACACCTCAGGGGCTTCCATGTGCTGGTGCGCACAGTGGTTGCTTATATCAACCATCAGGGTGGTCTGCGTTCGCGCCCTCTGTTCAGGTTGATGCAGCAGACCTTGCTCTAGGCAGAGACCAGGCTTCTTTCGCTGAGAACGATTTTCGTTCCAGGGCACATAAGTTGGGAGGCAGACATCCTGTCAAGATAGGTGCTGAGGCCCTCAGGTGGCGGAGACCGTCTGGTGGATTTTCGGATGAGTGGAAGTGGATCTGTTCGCCTCCAAGGAATTGACACACTTTTCGCTGTGGTACTCCCTTTCTCATCCAGCCCCTCTAGGCCTGGATGCTCTGGAACAGACCTGGCCGAGGCTGCGTACGCCTTTCCCCCAGTAGCTCTGCTCCCAGAAGTCCTAGCCAGAGTGCACCACGATTGGGTCCACCTTCTTCTAGTGGCTTCAATTTGGCCCGCTCGAGTTTGGTTCACGGACCTTGTCTCCCTCATAGACAGTGCTTCTTGGGAGATTCCTGTCAGGAAATATCTCCTCTCTCAGGCACAAGGGGCGATTCTCCACCCCCACCCAGAGATGTGGAAGCTCTGGGTCTGGCCCCTAAGGGGGACCAGTTCCTAGAGGCAGGCCTCTCATCAGAGGTTGTGGGGACTCTGGTGAATGCTAGGACACTCTCCAGTAGGAAGCTGTAAGCTCTAAAGTGTAGGTTTTTCAGTCTCTGGTGCACTCAGTGCGAGCAGTACCCAGCACACTGCACGGTCAGTACAGTGCTGGAATTCCTACAGTCGCGCCTTTCTCGGGGCCTGACTCCCTCTACTTTAAAGGTGTACATGGCCACCACTGCTGCTAACCATGACCTTGTCCTTGGGGCCTCCTGGTCTCTCGTTTTCTGTGCAGTGCCAGGTGGCTGAGGGCTTCCTGCAGACCGCGCTTCCCCTCCTGGGACCTCTCGGTGGACCTGGACGGGCTGCTGGAAGCCCCCTTTGAGCCCACGGAGTCAGCCTAAGAAAAGTTTCTGACCCTTAAGATGACTCTGCTTTTAGCCTTGGCCTCTCTTAAACGGGTAGGAGATCTGCAGGCTCTATCAGTCGCCTCCGCCTGCCTGGAATTTGCCCCTGGCATGTCCAAGGCTATCTTGCACCCCATGGCTGGATATGGCAAACTGGGTGGTAGAGGCCATTACACAGGCCTTCTAGGTGCGTGGTATTGCTGGTCTTCTCCTGGGTCTCAGGTCCTTCAGGGCTGATTGGTGTTCTGTTCCCTCACCATGATATGATCAAATAAAAAAAGTTTAACCAAGCATTAATAAAAAGAAATGAAAAAAAAACAAAACATTTTGTCACAATTTTTGAAGGAAAGTGTGCACGGTTTCCTGAACTCATTACTGCAGCAACCTCTAGCTAAATCATGAACTATCACCTCTAGGCTTTTGTATTGACCTTCAAGGCCTGCCCACTCAATGCCTTTAAAACTCCTAAGTATGTGCCTTTTCTTTTACTGGACTCGATGACTACAGTACCAGCGCAGTATGTTCTGATCTCCAATCAAACGTTCATGCAGAACACTGTTTCTGAGTCCCCTGGTCTGCTTCAGTGAGTTCACAACACCACTGTGTTATAAGTTTCAGCTAACACAGGCATGTAAGTTAAATTTATCTGCAGAGATGCCCCGGGATCAGTCACGCACTAACATCTGGATGGCTGGCAGGATGGATTGATCGATTTTTCACTACATTTACTTAAATATAGTTCAGAAGTCAAAGATTAAAATGAACATTGGCAGATATGCTAGTAGTCTAATATATTGCAAATGTTTGATTAATTTTATGAGAAGTCTTCATAATAATAAATAGGTTATCAAGAGTAGGACTTGAACAACTGGGATTTAAACAATTTAGTGGGGAATGTTTTCTTGCCACGCTCTGAGCCTATTATTATCAACTGTGCATTGATTGAATGCCACAACCTATTTTAATGAGTATTGATGCTGTTGTAGCACAACTTATCTGAATGTACAGTCATGAGAAAAAGAAAGTACACCTCCATTTTTATTTATTTATTTATTTATTTATTTATTTATTTATTGTGTGTGATTCTTATCTATTTTTTAAAATGAACAAATAACCAAAAACACACAACTGATTACAAAATGTGGTCATTTTTTTCCATAAACATAAAGTAACAATTCAGAATTAGGTGGGTAAAAAATAAATATACACTTTTTACTTCCACGATCAACAACAGATAAATTAATAGCCAGGCGTTTCTAATGAAATACGCAAGATCATCAAGAAGTGTGCTGATGTCTATGAAAGCAAAGCTTTTGGCCGTTTGGTGTTCTGGAGCACTCGGGGGTGTGTCTATATCATGCAAAGAAGAAAAGACCTTAACCACGGTGGCAGAGAAGTCTCATCTCAAAAGTTGCTGATTATCACTCTTCAATAATTCAATAATTTGAAATGTACTATTCTACAGTGAGAAAGATTGCTTACAAATGAAATGAGCCTTCAAAACAGCTGCCCAGAGGTGAGCAGAGCATAAGAGCAATTTCAGTCCAAGCTTTAAACCATGTAATGCTCAGAGACTAAAAGAAACCTATCTGCTATATCATGTGACCTACAGGTGTACATTATATGTATATGTTTATAACATATAAAAAAAACTGGCTAGGGAAAGGCATTTCTCTCCAAAGAAAGCACAGAATAGATTTACAAAATTTCATTTGAACAAACTGCAAAAGTTTTGGAACACAATCCGTTAGACTGATGACACCAAACAAAGCACATCACCACCAACACATCATACTAAAAGTCAGACATGGGGGTGGTGGTGGTGGAGGGATGATTTGTGCTTTGTTTTGCAGTCACAACCCGACCTTAACACCAGAGGTGCTGTGGAGAGATCTTAAGAGAGCTGCACATAAACAAATACCCTCAATCATCACTGAACCAAAGTAATGTTGTACAGAAAGGTGGGCTAAAATTTCTCCAAAATGACCGGAGAGACTGATAAACTCCTACAGGGAACATTTACATTTACACAAGTTATTGTTTGCTAAAGGTGATTCTAAATTATAAGGTTTACTTGTTTTTGCCCATCTGGTTTCTGTATTTTTTGGGGTAAAATCATTACATATTGGAATCAGATTTTCAGAATGAATGTGCAGCAGGCAAATCTGAACAAAGCTTGTGTCAACAGGGGACCCCGAAATCTCAAAGGAATGAGTACAACAATTTGTGGATTCCATACTATGAAGTATTGAGGCTGCTGTCAGAGCAAAGAGGGTCCTACCGAGTACTAATATGGTATTCCTTAGAAAGCGGCTGATGTTTGTGTGCATGTGTGTGTGTGTGTGTGTGTGGTGGTGGTGGTGGTGGGGGCTTGGGGGAGTTGAATTGAATTCTTGATAGCTTACATAATCACTTACCTCTACTCCAGTGCAGCTGTGGGTCGAGAACTCAAACAGATAAATTACACAACCTTCACACACAGGAGCAGATACACCACCAGAAACCTCACAAGCTCCAGCAATGCTTTTACACTACTTAGTGGAATACTTTGATTTTAAAATCTTCCTTATAGTATTTTTTGTTTTTCTTCTACTTCTTGATATCATCAGGAATAGAAACCCACCCAACTTTCCACCAGGACCGTGGCCCCTACCTTTTGTGGGAAACATTTTCACTGAGCTTGACTTCAAATCGATAAACAAGGTAGGCTGAAAAAACATTATTTGGACATGTTGTTTGTTTTTTGTCAGTTTTTAATCATTAAAAAAGTCTTGAGTAGATCAATCATATATTTATCTATGTTTTTTCAAAGTAATTAAATGTTTTCTGATACATGTATAGCATTTGTGACAGAACAATAGGAACAAAATAATTGTGTATCTTTTTGCTTTTCATTTTCACTGTACCCCCACCATTCACTCTTTTCTCTGTTACTTGCATGTATTTAAACTAAGCTTGCTGAGAAATATGGAGACGTCTTCAGCCTGCACTGGGGCAGTGAGAAAGCTGTGTATATCTCTGGATATAAACTGGTGAAGGAGGCTCTCATTACTAACCAGGACAACTTTGCAGACCGCCCTGCCATCCCTCTCTTTAACAAAGTCTTTAAGGGACTTGGCAAGTAAAATAATAATAATAATAATAATAATAATAATAATAATAATAATAATAATAATAATAATAATAATATATGGGGTGGGGCATGAACTTTTGTGCTTTTGGTAATGTATTAAAGGTATTTTTTAAAATTCTATTACAAACACAAAATAATTGTCTTTGATACTAAATTATTAGAAAAAAAACTTTCTTATCAGTTTTTTGGTATGAACACTATTAATTTCAATACTATATTTTTTTTACTAATACATTATGGATAATTATCTGTACAATATGATGTAAGACACATAATAGGTCTAATAAAGTAAATAAACTGACCTAGCTTTGCAGCTAAACACATTTTCCATCAGTTATTGCAAATCATACAAAAAATAAATAAAATGATCAACACAGACAAAAGAAGTTATTATAATTTATTGAGAAAAAAAAACAATCAAATATATCAGTGTTCATTTCATAGACACCGATCAATTATATAATAAACATAACATTTTTTACATTTAGCTTGAAAATACAAGAAATATTGTTCCCGGGTTTATATTTGACACTGATATCTTTGAAGTGATCTTTTAATATAGCCATGGGGTCACAGTCCAGTGACTTCTGTGCTGGTCCCAAGCCCGGATAAATAGAGGGGGTTGCGTCAGGAAGGGCATCCGGTGTAAAACATTGAGAGTGACTGTAAAGTGGTAGTGGGAGAGAGTGTAGCCAGACAGCATAGGATGGTGGTGTGTAGGATGACTTTGATGGTCTGTGGAGGTCTGGAAGTGTCTAGGAGAGGCAGCAGTGGAATTTTTAAATAGTTTGTTTAACAGGGTTTTAGAGAGTGAGAAGATGCCTGAGGAATGGAGAAGAAGTGTATTAGTGCCGATCTTTAAGAATAAGGGTGATGTGCAGAGTTGCAGCAACTATAGGGGGATAAAGTTGATGAGCCATACAATGAAGCTATGGGAAAGAGTAGTGGAAGCTAGGTTAAGGAAGGTAGTGGAAATTTGTGAGCAGCAGTATGGCTTCATGCCCAGAAAGAGCACAACAGATGCAATTTTTGCTCTGAGAATGTTGATGGAGAAGTATAGGGATGGTCAGAAAGAGTTGCACTGTGTTTGTAGACTTCGAGAAAGCATATGACAGGGTGCCAAGAGAAGAGCTGTGGTACTGTATGAGGAAGTCAGGAGTAGCAGAGAAGTATGTCAGAGTGGTGCAAGACATGTATGAGAGGAGCAGGACAGTGGTGAGGTGTGCTGTAGGTCAGACAGAGGAGTTCAGAGTGGAGGTGGGACTGCATCAGGGATCGGCTCTGAGCCCCTTCCTGTTTGCTATGGTGATGGACCAGTTGTCAGAGGAGGTCAGACAGGAGTCTCCTTGGACAATGATGTTTGCAGATGACATTGTGATCTGTAGTGAGAGCAGGGAGGAGGTGGAGGAAAACCTGGAGAGGTGAAGGTTTGAGCTGGAGAGAAGAGGAATGAAAGTCAGTCGTAGTAAGACTGAGTACATGTGTGTGAATGACAGGGAGGGAAGTGGAACAGTAAGATTACAGGGTGAAGAGGTGAAGAAGGTACAGGAGTTTAAGTACTTGGGGTCAACAGTCCAGAGTAATGGAGAGTGTGGAAAAGAGGTAAAGAAGCGAGTGCAGGCAGGTTGGAACGGGTGGAGAAAGGTGTCGGGAGTTCTGTGTGACAGAAAAATTTCAGCAAGAATCAATGGGAAGGTGTACAAGACACTGGTGAGACCGGCCATGCTGTATGGTTTAGAGGCAGTGTCACTGAGACAGAGACAGGAGTCAGAGCTGGAGGTAGCAGAGCTGAAGATGTTGAGGTTCTCTTTGGGAGTGACAAGGTTAGACAGGATTAGGAATGAGTACATCAGAGGGACAGCTCATGTTGGACGTTTGGGGGACAAAGTTAGGGAGGACAGATTAAGATGGTTTGGACATGTTCAGAGGAGGGAGAGTGAGTATATTGGTAGGAGAATGTTGGACATGGAGCTGCCAGGCAGGAGGCAAAGAGGAAGGCCAAAGAGGAGGTATATGGATGGAATAAATGAGGATATGAAGCTAGTGGGTGCAAGTGTTGAGGATGCAGAAGATAGGGATAGGTGGAGAGAGATGATTCGCTGTGGCCACCCCTGAAGGGAAAAGCTGAAAGAAGAAGAAGAAGATCTTTGAAGTGATCTTTTAGACGCATAATTAATAGAGGAATTAACCGTCTTCACAAGAATTCATGAATAAAATTCAGCTCCATTTTCTTACATTAAAGTCCTGCAACACATGGCAGGGTCTTGGGACTCTTCGTAATCTTCACAGCTAATGCTAAATATTAACAAACCTGACATGAAATCAGCTCCTGTTTTTATTTTTTATTTTTTGACATGCAGCTTGTCAAGTGTAAAATTGTCTGATCTAAAAGTTTCCTGTGTCAGAAACACAGATACATGAGACTTGCATGAGACTGTCTATAAAAGTCTCTTTACAGAGAGCCTTTGCCTTTTCTAGTAAATGACATCATGTTTATCATTTTATTTTTAGGATTAAATTACATGAATGTCTGTTTTTCAGGTCCCCATAAATTTTAAAATTGTTACTGCAATTTACTCTCCTTCCATAAAAAAAGAAACAGTTATACGTTTTCCTTGGAGAAACAATAACAGGAAAAAGGGAGGGGTGAAGCATTTATACTCACTACAATGTCCCTTTCCTAACCACAGAGTTTAACAAAACTGACCCAACACTGCACACATAACCCAATACTAATGACCAAATAAATCTAAAGTAGTGTTTAGATTAAAAATCCGGTAATTTTAGTGTACATACTGTAACCTTTCATCAACTGAATCAATAAGAATAAATAGCATTTGGACATTTCTAATAGTTTGCTGAATGAAAAATTTCCATGCATTAAAGTAATCTTGCTTTTAATACATCGCCTATAAATTGTTATAAATAGTATAATGTAACTGTAGCTGTGCTATGCTCTGCGCTCTGAAGGTGTAGCTCTCAGTAATGGATATCTGTGGAAGAACCAGAGGAAGTTTGTCTTCACACATCTACGCTCCTTTGGTGAAGGGAAGAAGACTCTGGAGCTGAGTATCCAGCAGGAGAGCATCTTTCTGTGTGATGCTTTCAAAGCAGAACAGGGTATAAAAGTTCAAAATAGCTGAGTTCAGGACAATTTAGATTTCAAATAGATATACACAACCAAGTTATGTATGTGATGTACAAATCCTGTACAAATTTTTGTGCCTGTTTAGGTCCTTTTGATCCCCAGATTTATCTGAACAACGCAGTCTCCAACATCATCTCTGCACTAGTTTTTGGCCATCGCTTTGAATACCATGATGAGAATTTCCAGAATGTTTTGCGTTTGGATATTGAAGCTATCATTTTAGCAGGCTTGTCCCAAACTCAGGTCAGTAGGCAAAAGTTTATCTCTCACACCAAATCAATTATTATTCACATATGATGCTTCACTGTGTGATATCTTCACAAGAAGATTTACCACTGTCTTGTTTTTGTCTCCTCTGTGGTGTCTGGTAGCTGTATAATGCCTTCCCTGGCCTTTTTAATTACCTTCCTGGCCCTCATCAGAAGATGTTTTCAAATTATGCAAAAATAGTTGAATTCTTAAATGAAGAAATAAGGAAACATAAGGAGGATTGGGATCCCTCAAATCCTCGTGATTACATTGACAGTTTCCTTCAAGAAATGGAAAAGGTTTGTTTAAGATCTTTCTCTGGAACATTCTGTGGGTCGGAAATTGGATGTTGAGAATCCAGTCATGAACAATTTTTAAAAGTTCTCTGTTTAAAATTTAGAGAAAGAGTGATCCACAAGCAGGATTTAACTTCGGTACATTAGTGAGTGCAATACTGGACTTGTTTGAAGCAGGGACAGAATCCTCGGCCACTACAATGCGCTGGGGTCTACTCTTCATGATGAAGTACCCTGAGATACAGAGTGAGTTCATACATATACCAATTCATAAACATCACCAGTCACTACTTAAATATTTACATTTATATTTATAGCATTTGGCAGATGCTCTTATCCAGAGCGACGTACAAAAGTGCTTTGGAGTCTCTATCAATGAATACATTAACACTGGTTCAGTAGGCCACAGACTTAGGATACCATCAGCCTAAATACTGAGTTTACAACATACAACAATATATAAAACAAACAGGAGAAAGTAAGAGCTAGTTGAAATGCTTCAGGATGAGGTAGGTCTTCACCTGGCGTTTGAAGACAGTCAGTGACCTGGCTGTACATCTCTGGGAAGTTTATTCCACCACCTCAGTCCCAGAACAGATTAGAGTCTTGATGTATACCTACCTCTTACCCTGAGAAAGGGTGGGATCATTCGAGTGGTGCTAGTTGATAGGAGGGAGCGATGTGCAGTGCGAGGAGTAATAAGAGCTTTGAGATTGAAGGTGCTGGTCCATTATTAGCTTTGTAAGCAAGTGTCAGTGTTTTGAATTTGTTGCGTGAAGCAACCAGAAGCCAGTGAAGAGAATGCAACAGTGAGGAGGTGTCGGAGAACTTAAGCAGGTTGAAAACAAGCCATGCAGCTGCATTTTGGATCACTTGCAGTGGATAAATTGCATTCAGAGTAGAACGTTGCAGTAGTCCAGTCTCACAATGACCAGAGACTGAACAAGTACCTGAGTAGCCTGTGAACACACAGAAAACTGAGTCTGAAAACTCCATACAGTCTTTATATACAGTACATTCAGTTTGCTGCACAACTATTTTTCAGTGTTTTATCTTTCCAGAAAAGGTGCAGGCAGAGATCGACAAAGTGATCGGACAGTCACGCCAAGCCAGCATGGCCGACAAACCCAACATGCCCTACACTGAAGCTGTTATTCATGAGATTCAAAGGATGGGCGACATTGTGCCTCTGGGTTTCCCAAAGATGGCCAGTAAAGATACTGTACTGGGTGGATTCTTCATACCAAAGGTTAATCACTGAATAAATAAATAATTATGTATGGACTAATGCAATGTTAGAGGGCACAGTGGCTTAGTGGATAGCATGTTTCCTTGCTCCTTCAGGGTTCAGACAGATAGATAGATAGATAGATAGATAGATAGATAGATAGATAGATAGATAGATAGATAGATAGATAGATAGATAGATAGATAGATAGATAGATAGATACTTTATTTATCCCAAAGGGAAATTCAAAGGGAAAATTGATTTTGTGTGTGAGGAGCTTACATGTTCTTCCTGTGCTTCAGGGGTTTCCTCCAGGTTCTCTGCTTTCCTCCCCAGTCCAAAGATATGTGCTGTATTCTGATTGGCATCACTAAATTGTCGGTAGTGTGTGAATGGGTGTGTGATTGTGCCTGTCCAGGGTGTCCTCTACCTTGTGCCCTGAATCCCCGTGATAAGCTTCAGCGTCCCTTGGATGCTGTGTAGTACAGAAAATGATCAAATGGAATGCAATGTAACAAATACTATGCTTTTTCTTTCATTGTTAGGGCACAACTGTGACTACAAACCTGTCATCTGTGCTTAATGACAAGAACGAATGGGAAACACCAGACAGGTTTAACCCAGGACACTTCCTGGATGATCAGGGCCAGTTCCTGAAGAAGGATGCTTTCCTGCCCTTTTCAGCAGGTAAAGCAAATATGCTCTATAGATGTCTGATGAATCAATAACACAAAAAAGGAATAACAGTTAACAGAAATATGTCTCATTTATGTGTTACACAGGGAAGAGAGCATGTGTAGGGGAGCAGCTGGCTCGTATGGAGCTCTTTCTCTTCTTCACCTCTTTGTTGCAGAGCTTCAGGATCTCCCCTTGTCCTGGAGAAGAGCTGAGCTTGGAGGGTCAGATAGGCTTCACATACGCACCCAAACCCTACCGCATGTGTGTGACTTCACGCTAAGCTATATAATGTGGTTTTGATTCTCAGCTCAGGCATGAGATCGATGTTTGATCATGGAAGAACACAAACTAATTGTGTTAATGTTACGCAATTCAATCACGTAAAACTGATGTGTTTGAGTTAAGTCAATCCAACAAGATTTTTTCTTTGTGATGGACTCGGAATTTCAAAATTCTTCATAAATAAAGTCAGGAAATTGTCTAGGCCATTTTCTCCACCGATTCAGATTTTTTACATGACAAAATTATATTAATGTGTAATATGTCCTGTTGTACTGCTCCATGCATTTTAATTTAATTATATGTATCACAATGCTCCCATCTTTGTATTTTAATCTGACGGGAAAAATGAAAAGAAAAGAAAAGAAAGAAAAGAAACAATGAAAATAAAAGAAATATTTGTATCTAACTGCTTACAATTTATTATTATTCATTAAATATTCTTAAAATTCATATTATATAACCATTATAAGCATTATATTGTATATAGTTCCCTTTCGAGGTTCTTTGTGTGGTTTGTGTGATTTGTGCATTGCGGGAGATTTCCTCCTCGCAAACTCCGTTCCCATTTAGCTTTGTTTACCGGCCATACTTCTGCACCTTGTGGCTCGGGCCCCGTGTCCACCAAGGCGGTGTGGTGCAGTGGCTTAGATCATGGTGTTCGCAGACGGAGTTAGCGGAAGCGGAACAAGAGACGGGTCCTTCCCTTTCTCTTTTCCTCTCCCCTGACTCCGATGTCCACATTTTGGCTCTGTGAGCTCTGCGATTTCTCCCGACCTGGAAGTGGATATGTCTTTATGGCTCTTTATGGCTCTTTCTGGCTCTGAGGAGCTCGACATGGACGATGAGAGGATTTCCTCTGTCAATTTGCCACCACAATCAGTGGCATTCGAGGAGCTCCTCAATGTAATAATGCGTGCTGTGAGTAAGTTAAATTCAAACCGGCCGGAGCAGGCAGCTAGTGCTGTCCTTTCTAAGCTCAATGACTGCTTCCTGACTTCGGGCCATGCACCCCCCCCCCCCCACCCACCCAGACAGCTCCCATTTTTCCCAGACATCCATCCTGAGGTATCAAGGTCCTGGAAGAACCCATAGTCAGTAAATGTTATTCAGCTAGACTAAAGCTTCTCTGTCGCCGAGACCCAGAGAGTCCTCAGCCTCATGGCCACGGCAGGCAATATTATCCCTTTGGGTCTGCTTTACATGAGGCCGTTCCAGTTCTGGCTCATAGGTGCGGGTTTTCATCCCCGCAGGCATCCCCTCGATGCCATAAGGGTTTCACGCCATGGGCTTTGTACCCTACTTATGTGGGCAAGACCCCAGTTTCTGGCCTTGGGTCCCACTCTAGGGGCGTGTCATCATCGCAGGACTCTTTTGACTGACTCACTTTCAGCCTAGGAGTCTTGGATGGCCACCCCGCCCAGGGTCTTTGGGAAGGCCCTCAACTCTTGTGGCATATAGGTTGGGAGGCAGACATCCTGTCGAGATAGGTGCTGAGGCCCTCACGTGGCGGAGACCATCTGGCGGATTTTCGGATGAGTGGAAGTGGATCTGTTCGCCTCCGAGGAGTCGACACACTTTTCGCTGTGGTACTCCCTTTCTCATCCAGCCCCTCTAGGCCTGGATGCTCTGGAACAGACCTGGCCGAGGCTGCGTACGCCTTTCCCCCGGTAGCTCTGCTCCCAGAAGTCTTAGCCAGAGTGCACCACGATTGGATCCACCTTCTTCTAGTGGCTTCAATTTGGCCCGCTCGAGTTTGGTTCACGGACCTTGTCTCCCTCCTAGACAGTGCTCCTTGGGAGATTCCTGTCAGGAAATATCTCCTCTCTCAGGCACGAGGGGCGATTCTCCACCCCCACCCAGAGATGTGGAAGCTCTGGGTCTGGCCCCTAAGGGGGACCAGTTCTTAGAGGCAGGCCTCTCATCAGAGGTTGTGGGGACTCTGGTGAATGCAACGACACCCTCCAGTAGGAAGCTGTAAGCTCTAAAATGGAGGTTTTTCAGTCTCTGGTGCACTCAGTGTGAGAAAGACCCAGCACACTGCACGGTCAGTACAGTGCTGGAATTCCTACAGTCTCGCCTTTCTCGGGGCCTGACCCCCTCTACTTTAAAGGTGTATGTGGCCACCATTGCTGCCATGACCTTGTCCTCGGGGCCTCCTGGTCTCTCATTTTCTGCGCAGTGCCAGGTGGCTGAGGCCTTCCTGCAGACCGTGCCTCCCCTCCTGGGACCTCTCGGTGGACCTGGACGGGCTGCTGGAAGCCCCCTTTGAGCCCACAGAGTCAGCCTAAGAGAAGTTTCTGACCCTTAAGGCGACTTTGTTTTTAGCCTTGGCCTCTCTTAAATGGGTAGGAGATCTGCAGGCTCTATCAGTCGCCCCCGCCTGCCTGGAATTTGCCCCTGGCATGTCCAAGGCTATCTTGTACCCCATGGCTGGATATGGCAAACTGGGTGGTAGAGGCCATTACACAGGCCTTCTAGGCACGTGGTATTGCTGGTCTTCTCCTGGGTCTCAGGTCCTTCAGGGCTGATTGATGTTCTGTTCCCTCACCATGATATGATCAAATTAAGTTTAACCAAGCATTAAAAAAATAACAAAAAAACCACAATTTTTGTCCTGTTTGTTTTGTCTTGTTTGTCTTCTTTCTTCATTTTGTTCGCAGTAAGGTGTGCACGGTTTCCTGAACTCATTACTGCAGCACCCTCTAGCTGAATCATAAACTATCACCTCTAGGCTTTTGTATTGACCTTCAAGGCCTGTCCACTCAATGACTTTAAAACTCCTAAGTATGTGCCTTTTCACTGGACTCGATGACTAAAGTACCAGCGCAGTGTGTTCTGATCTCCAATAAAACGTTCATGTAGAACACTGTTTCTGAGTCCCCTGGTCTGCTTCAGTGAGTTCACAACACCACTGTGTTATAAGTTTAAGCTAACACAGGCATGTAAGTTAAATTTATCTGCAGAGATGCCCCGGGATCAGTCACGCACTAACATCTGGATGGCTGGCTGGACGGATTGATCGATTTTTCACTACATTTACTTAAATATAGTTCAGAAGTCAGATTTGTGCTTTGTTTTGCAGTCACAACCCGATCTTAACACCAGAGGTGCTGTGGAGAGATCTTAAGAGAGCTGCACATAAACAAATACCCTCAATCATCACTGAGCCAAAACAATGTTGTAAAGAAGGGTGGGCTAAAATTTCTCCAAAATAGTCAGAGAGACTGATAAACTCCTACAGGGAACATTTACATTTACACAAGTTATTGTTGCTAAAAGTGATTCTAAATTATAAGGTTTACTGGTTTTTGCCCATCTGGTTTCTGTATTTTTTGGGGTAAAATGACTACATATTGGAATCAGATTTTCAGAATGAATGTGCAGCAGGCAAATCTGAACGAAGCTTGTGTCAACAGGGGACCCCGAAATCTCAGAGGAATAAATACAACAATTTGTGGATTCCATACTATGAAGTATTGAGGCTGGTAATATGGTAATCCCTAGAAAGTGGCTGATGTTTGTGTGCATGCATGTGTGTGTGTGTGGTGGGGGGGTAGGGGTTGGTTTAGTTGAATTGAATTCTTGATAGCTTACATAATCACGTGCCCCTGCTCCAGTGCAGCTGTGGGTCGAGAACTCAAACAGATAAATTACACAACCTTCACACACAGGAGCAGATACACCACCAGAAACCTCACAAGCTGCAGCAATGCTTTTACGCTACTTAGCGGAATACTTTGATTTTAAAATCTTCCTTATAGTATTTTTTGTTTTTCTTCTACTTCTTGATATCATCAGGAATAGAAACCCACCCAACTTTCCACCAGGACCGTGGCCCCTACCTTTTGTGGGAAACATTTTCACTGAGCTTGACTTCAAATCAATAAACAAGGTAGGCTGAAAAAACATTATTTTGACATGTTGTTTGTTTTTTGTCAGTTTTTAATCATTAAAAAATTCTTGAGTAGATCAATCATATATTTATCTATGTTTTTTCAAAGTAATTAAATGTTTTCTGATACACGTATAGCATTTGTGACAGAACAATGTTTTTACTTTTCATTTTCACTGTACCCCCACCATTCACTCTTTTCTCTGTTACTTGCATGTATTTAAACTAAGCTTGCTGAGAAATATGGAGACGTCTTCAGCCTGCGCTGGGGCAGTGAGAAAGCTGTGTATATCTCTGGATATAAACTGGTGAAGGAGGCTCTTGTTACTAACCTGGACAACTTTGCAGACCGCCCTGCCATCCCTCTGTTTCACAAAATCTATAAGGGACTTGGCAAGTAAAATAATAATAATAATAATAATAATAATAATAATAATAATAATAATAATAATAATAATAATAATATATGGAGTGGGGCATGAACTTTTGTGCTTTTGGTAATGTATTAAAGGTATTTTTTAAAATTCTATTACATACACAAAATAATTGTCTTTCATTCGAAAGAATTACTTTCTTATCAGTTTTTTGGTATGAACACTATTAATTTTGCACACTCCAAAAATGTTTAGGTAAAAAACTATCCTATACTTGCCATAGTATAGCTATAACTATACTATCTTTTTCTTTTTTTTTTTACTATTACATTCTTCCATTATGGGTAATTATCTGTAAAATATGATGTAAGACACATAATAGGTCTAATAAGGTAAATAAACTGATCTAGCTTTGCAATCGGTTATTGCAAATCATACAAAAAATAAATAAAATGATCAACACAGACAAAAGAAGTTATTATAATTTACTGGGAAAAAAGACACAATCAAATATATCAGTATATATATTTCATAGAATTCATGCAATCAATTATAAAATAAACATAACATTTTTTACATTTAGATTGAAAATGCAAGAAATATTGTTCCCTGGTTTATATTTGACACTGATATCTTTGAAATGATCTTTTAGATGCATAACTAATAGAGGAAGTGACCGTAATCTTCACAGCTAATGCTAAATATTAACAAACCTGACATGAAATCAGCTCCTGTTTTTATTACTTATTTTTTGACATGCAGCTTGTCAAGTGTACAATTGTCTGATCTAAAAGTTTTTTTGTGGCAGAAACACAGATACTTGAGACTCTGTCTATAAAAGTCTCTTTACAGAGAGCTTCTACCTTTTCTAGTAAATTTTTTTATCAGCATTTTAATCATTTCATTTTTGGATTGAATTACATGAATGTCCCTTTTTCAGGTCCCAACAAATTTGCTACTGCAATTTAGTCTCCTTCCATAAAAAAGAAAGAAAGAAAAACAAACAAGAAAAGAAACAATTATATGTTTTACTTGGAGAAACAATAACAGGAAAAAGGGAGGGGTGAAGCATTTATACTCACTACAATGTCCCTTTCCTAACCACAGAGTTAAACAAAACTGACCCAACACTGCACACATAACCCAATACTAATGACCAAATAAATCTAAAATAGTGTTTAGGTTAAAAACATTAAATAAATCCGGTAATTTTAGTGTACATACTGTGACCTTTCATCAACTGAATCAATAAGAATAAATAGCATTTGGACATTTCCAATAGTTTGCTGAATGAAATATTTTCATGCATTAAAGTAACCTTGCTTTTAATACATCACCTATAAATAGTTGTATAATGTAGCTGTGCTATGCTCTGCGCTCTGAAGGTGTAGCTCTCAGTAATGGATATCTGTGGAAGAACCAGAGGAAGTTTGTCCTCACACATCTACGCTCCTTTGGTGAAGGGAAGAAGACTCTGGAGCTGAGTATCCAGCAGGAGAGCATCTTTCTGTGTGATGCTTTCAAAGCAGAACAGGGTATTAAAGCTCAAAATAGCTGAGTTCAGGACAATTTAGATTTCAAATAGATATACACAACCAAGTTATGTATGTGATGTACAAATCCTGTACAAATTTTTGTGCCTGTTTAGGTCCTTTTGATCCCCAGATTTATCTGAACAACGCAGTCTCCAACATCATCTCTGCACTAGTTTTCGGCCATCGCTTTGAATACCATGATGAGAATTTCCAGAATGTTTTGCGTTTGGATATTGAAGCTGTCATTTTAGCAGGCTTGTCCCAAACTCAGGTCAGTAGGCAAAAGTTTATCTCTCACACCAAATCAATTATTATTCACATATGATGCTTCACTGTGTGATATCTTCACAAGAAGATTTACCACTGTCTTGTTTTTGTCTCCTCTGTGGTGTCTGGTAGCTGTATAATGCCTTCCCTGGCCTTTTTAATTACCTTCCTGGCCCTCATCAGAAGATGTTTTCAAACTACGCAAAAATAATTGAATTCTTAAATGAAGAAATAAGGAAACATAAGGAGGATTGGGATCCCTCAAATCCTCGTGATTACATTGACAGTTTCCTTCAAGAAATGGAAAAGGTTTGTTTAAGATCTTTCTCTGGAACATTCTGTGGGTCGGAAAATTGGATGTTGAGAATCCAGTCATGAACAATTTTTAAAAGTTCTCTGTTTAAAATTTAGAGAAAGAGTGATCCACAAGCTGGATTTAACATCGATTCATTAGTGATTGCAATGCTGGACTTGTTTGAAGCAGGGACAGAATCCTTGGCCACTACAATGCGCTGGGGTCTACTCTTCATGATGAAGTACCCTGAGATACAGAGTGAGTTCATACATATACCAATTCATAAACATCACCAGTCACTACTTAAATATTTACATTTACATTTCTGGCATTTGGCAGATGCTCTTATCCAGAGCGACGTACAAAAGTGCTTTGGAGTCTCTATCAATGAATACATTAACACTGGTTCAGTAGACCACAGACTTAGGATACCATCAGCCTAAATACTGAGTTTACAACATACAACAATATATAAAACAAACAGGAGAAAGTAAGAGCTAGTTGAAATGCTTCAGTATGAGGTAGGTCTTCAGCTGGCGTTTGAAGACAGTCAGTGACCTGGCTGTACATCTCTGGGAAGTTTATTCCACCACCTCAGTCCCAGAACAGATTAGAGTCTTGATGTATACCTACCTCTTACCCTGAGAAAGGGTGGGATCATTCGAGTGGTGCTAGTTGATAGGAGGGAGCGATGTGCAGTGCGAGGAGTAATAAGAGCTTTGAGATTGAAGGTGCTGGTCCATTATTAGCTTTGTAAGCAAGTGTCAGTGTTTTGAATCTGTTGCGTGAAGCAACCAGAAGCCAGTGAAGAGAATGCAACAGTGAGGAGGTGTCGGAGAACTTAAGCAGGTTGAAAACAAGCCATGCAGCTGCATTTGGATCACTTGCAATTGCATTCAGAGTAGAACGTTGCAGTAGTCCAGTCTCACAATGACCAGAGACTGAACAAATACCTGAGTAGAGAAAGCTTATTCTGAAAACTCCATACTGTCTTTATATACATTCAGTTTGCTGCACAACTATTTTTCAGTGTCTTATCTTTCCAGAAAAGGTGCAGGCAGAGATCGACAAAGTGATCGGACAGTCACGCCAAGCCAGCATGGCCGACAAACCCAACATGCCCTACACTGAAGCTGTTATTCATGAGATTCAAAGGATGGGCGACATTGTGCCTCTGGGTTTCCCAAAGATGGCCACTAAAGATACTGTACTGGGTGGATTCTTCATACCAAAGGTTAATCACTGAATAAATAAATAATTATGTATGGACTAATGCAATGTTAAAGGACACAGTGGCTTAGTGGTTAGCATGTTTCCTTGCTTCTTCAGGGTTCAGGGGTTGATTTTGTGTGTGAGGAGCTTACATGTTCTTCCTGCGCTTCAGGGGTTTCCTCCAGGTTCTCTGCTTTCCTCCCCAGTCCAAAGATATGTGATGTATTCTGATTGGCATCACTAAATTGTCGGCAGTGTGTGAATGGGTGTGTGATTCTGCCTGTCCAGGGTGTCCTCTACCTTGTGCCCTGAATCCCTGTGATAAGCTTCATCGTCCCTTGGATGCTGTGTAGTACAGAAAATGATCAAATGGAATGCAATGTAACAAATGTTATGTTTTTTCTCTCATTGTTAGGGCACAACTGTGACTACAAACCTGTCGTCTGTGCTTAATGACAAGAACGACTGGGAAACACCAGACAGGTTTAACCCAGGACACTTCCTGGATGATCAGGGCCAGTTCCTGAAGAAGGATGCTTTCCTGCCCTTTTCAGCAGGTAAAGCGAATATGCTCTATAGATGTCTGATGAATCAATAACACAAAAAAGGAATAACAGTTAACAGAAATATGTCTCATTTATGTGTTGCACAGGGAAGAGAGCATGTGTAGGGGAGCAGCTGGCTCGTATGGAGCTCTTTCTCTTCTTCACCTCTTTGTTGCAGAGCTTCAGGATCTCCCCTTGTCCTGGAGAAGAGCTGAGCTTGGAGGGTCAGATAGGCTTCACATACGCACCCAAACCCTACCGCATGTGTGTGACTTCACGCTAAGCTCAGGCTAAGGTCTTATACACTATATATATATATATATATATATATATATATATATATATATACTTTTGATTCTCGGCTCAGGCATGGGATTGATGTTTGATTTAATTCAGGGCTTTGAAAATACACACTCACATTATGTTGGATGAACAAACACTAATTGTGTTTATGTCACTAAATTCAATCACTTAAAACTAATGTGTTTGAATTAAGTCAATTCAACAAGATTTTTTCAGTGTGATGGACTTGGAATTTCAAAATCCTAAATAATATAATAAAGTCAGGAGGTTGTCTAGGCCATGAAAACACCTTCACCTTCTGTTTTAAACCAGTGTTGAGTTAATCTGGCTGTGTGTTTGGGGTTGTTGTGTTGTCCATTTTCTCCTAAGATTCAGATTTTTTAAAATGACAAAATTATATTAATGTGTAATATGTCCTGTCATACTGCTCCATGCATTTTACTTTACTTATGTGTATTACAATGCTCCCACCTTTGTACTTTACTCTGACTGAAAAAACAAAAGAAATGAAAAGAGAAGAAACAATGAAAATTAAAATAATTGTGTCTAACTTTGCTTACAATTATTTTTATTAGTCATTAAATATTCATGAACTTCATATTATATATGTAACCATTTTATGAAACCATTACAAGCATCATATTGTATATAGTTTTCTTTACAATGCCTGCCTAAGAGACTCTACTAAACACATGGAGAGTATCTCCTATCTGCATGTCTCAGAGTCAGCTCTGGTGATCTTATCAAGTTTGGAATTAGGTTAAAAACTGTCCACTAATAAATAATGAAAGAACATGTTACATAACACACGCTTTGTTTACAACTTATGCCTTTCTGTAGCTTTATATGCAGCTGTTATATCCTGCAAGTCTTTTTTTTTTTGCTTAATGTGAACTCTTTAATTTTATGTCCTGTGTATGGTGAATCAATAAAAAAAAATGAAATAATGAAATTAAAGTTCAATTTCACCCTTGGACCAACCCAAGGGTGAAGACATCCATATAGTTCATCCCTACCTAACTGGTCCATAGTTGTCAGTATTTGTAGATTAGGGAAAGGAACTACACCAAGAAAGTATTGATGCTGTTGTAGCACAATGTATCTGAGTGTACAGTCATGAGAAAAAGAAAGTACACCTCCATCAATTTTTGTATTTATTTATTTACTGTGTGTGATTTTTATCTATTTTTTAAAATGAAAAAATAACCAAAAACACACAACTGATTACAAAATGTGGTAATACAGTCCTCCCTTCATGTTTAACCTTTCTCACAGCAAGCTAAACTCCATCCACTATAAAGTCAAAACTAAAGGAAAACCAAAATAAATCTCTAATTAGTCACATGACTGAAACATGTTTAAATAACTCAAATTATAATATGCAGGTTACAAGAATGCTGTGAATTTTACACACTTTTGCTTATTAACAGATCTTCATACATTTCCAAGAACATTTATGATTTGACGTTGAAAAGGCTTAAGATAACATTATGTATATAAAAGACAACATATCAACTTCACACGATAATATCAAAAATATATATCACCCAAAGGCAAATAGAAAAAGAAACTTACAGCTATTACTCTTCAAACTCTTCAAAATAAACTGATGAGGATTACCCAAAAAGCATCCCATCTAAACAACATACATCAGCCATGTACTCAGCTGCTACTTCCTGGTTTATACATTAACTGCAGTTCCTTAAAGAGTCAACTAGTTGGCAGTTGCACAAAAATTTTTTTCCATAAACATAAAGTAACAATTAAAAAATCAGGTGGGTAAAAAATAAGTATACACTTTTTACTTCCACAATCAATAATAGATTCATTAATAGCCAGGCACGACTAATGAAATACACAAGATCATCAAGAAGTGTGCCTATGTCTATGAAAGCAAAGCTTTTTTTTGGCAGCCAGATGCAGGTGGTGATGTTAAAGAGCACAGTGTCTATGGAGAGGATGGCCCCAAGGGGTGGTTCGCTGAACTGAGACTAATGTTGACACCCAGATGTGTGCAAAATGCCCTCCAGACTCTCGACGTGAACTGAGGGGCACCAGTCTGAAACAATATCTTCTGGGAGTCCGTAGATGCCCTGGTCACCTACGGACACCTGGTCGAATAGTGTAGTGGCGGTCTCCATGGCTGTGGGTAATCCGTTGAGTGGCACCAGCCGACAAGCCTTTGAAAATTGGTTGATTGCCATGAGAATGGTGTTAAATCCCCCCTAATTGGGGAGGTCAGTCCACTGCCATGTGGGACCAGGTTAGCTTAGGAATAGAAGCTAACTTGGGCACAGGTTGTACACAACCCCACATATTCCTCAACGTCTCGGGTGAATGTGGGCCACCAGAACCTGTTCTGCACTAGGGACATGTTGCGGCGAACACTCAGGTGGCCTGACCTGGGGGCCTCATGCACCCACTGTAACACTGTGGAACATAACATGGCCGGTATGAAGAGGAAGTGATGGTTGGAGGTATGAAGTGGAGGTGATGGTTCATCATTTTGGGCCCTCTGGATTTCCTCCACCAGGTTCCACAGAACGGGGGGCTGCAATATCAGTGACATCAGCATCGGCCTTGCCATTCTTGGTGCCAGGTCAGTATGTGACAGAGAAGTGGAATCAGGTGAAGAACAGGGCCCATCGTGCTTGGCGTGGGTTTAGCCTCTTGGTGTTGCATAGATACTCGAAGTTCCTGTGGTCAGTTAACACGAGAAACAGATGACAGGCCCCTTCCAGCCAGCGATGCCACTTCTCCAGAGCCTCCTTGACATACAGTAATTCACGGCTTCGGCCAGGGTCAGCTTTCGTGAAAAGTATGCATATGGGTATACTGCTCCAATTCCGCAGCTGGATGCGTAGACGTCTTGGCTTGCACTGAAGGAGAGAGGTCAGTGGACTGGCTATGCTGCTGTATCCGCTTATGAACCAACAATAAAAATTTGCAAATCCCAGGAATCACTACAGTTCTTTGATGGTGGTCGGCTTGGGCCAGCCTTTACTTTGCTTACCAGTTCCTCCTCCTTCCAGGACACAAGTGGGTCATGGTGCTGCAGACCCAGGAAACCCAGGATAATGGGGTTGACCGGGGAGGAGATGATGAAGAAGGAGGACTCCTTGAAGTGTAGTAGTCCAGATGGAGATTGATTGGGCTGGTTTGCCGCTTAATGAGGCCCTTCCCGATTGGGCAGTTGTTGACGGCCATCACCCATAGGGGGGTCTCACATGGCATGGTAGGCAGGCATAGATTCTCTTTGAGCTGGTGGTCAAATAGGTTGACGGCCACCCCTGAGTCCAGCAAGGCAGACACAACGGTAGATCCCTGGGCGTGGTGCACTGTGACCTTTAAGGTGAAGCAGGACTGCCGGGTATTCCTGCTTATCCTAGGGCTCAATGGCCTCTCGTCACACTCCAGGACTCAATGGCCCAAGCCCCCGCAGTGAAAGCAAAGTTGCAGGCGGGTCCAATGGCGACGTTCTGCCAGCGTTATCCTGGTATGGCAGAGTTGCAGGGGCTGCGGCTCTTCTCCTTGGGGCTGACCGTAGAGTGGAGCAGAGGAGCAGGGTCTGTCGTGCTGTTGACATAGCAGGTTGTCCAAGCGGATGGTGGTATTGATGTAATCCGATAGCATGGTGTGGGATGCTCTGCACACTGTTTCCGCCTGTAGTTTGGGATGGAGCCCCTTGCGAAACATGGCCACGAGTGCCAGGTCAGTCTACCCACTCTGAGCCACCAAGGTGTGGATCTTTACTGCATAGTCAGTGGCCGAATCCAGGCCCTGACACAGTTCCAGAAGTTGAACGGACACATCACCCCCGCTGGGTACTCAAAGACCTTGTGAATCAGACTGGCAAAGTGCATGAACAAAGTCTTTACCTGGGGGTCATGGTCCCATACTGCTGAAGCCCAATCGAGAGCTCTCCCCGTGAGCAGAGAAAGCAGGAAGGTGCAGGAGTGGTCTCCTCATGGTACTGTAGGCGTCAGACTGACGAGAGAAAAAGTTTTCACACTGGCGCAGGAAGCCATGTCAACGGTCCACCGCGTTGCTGAATTTTTCAGGTAGTGCCATATGGATGGGTTCACCATGAATGGGTGTGATGGAGGTCTCTGTTCATTCATGTCCGGTTACTCTGCAACTTGCTCCTGATAAGTGTGGATGATAGTTCCCTGGTGAGCCACCACCGTCTGAAGGTGGGCATGTTCTGCTGGATCCAGAATAAGCAAAATATTCTGTAAAGACTCGCTGGAGGCAGATTGGGTAGGATCCATATGCAGATTAACTATGTAATCCAAAAACACAAGGCAAATGCAGAACCGGGGACAGGCAGAACAAATCAAAACCGTCAAACGCAAAACCCGGGAATCGTAACCAAGAGATAACTAGGCGAGAGTCAAACACAATAATCCAAATAGAGAAAGACACTAGCACGGCTCGGTAACATGGCAAACAATACCTCGTGTTATGGCATGGTGAAAACACTGCTTAAATGTCTGTAAAACCCAGAAGCACTCCTTCATTTGTGGCATCAGAACTTGGGCGAGGCCTCCCTCTGGCAGCCAGATGCCGGCGGTGATGTTACAATTGCTTAGAAGTGAGGAGCCATTTTAGTCCAAGGTTTAAACCATGTAATACTCAGAGACTAAAAGAAACCTATGTGCTATATCATGTGACCTACGGGTGTTTGTAAGTACATTAAATGTATATGTTCATAACAGGACAGCGATATATACACAGAAAAATACTGGCTAGGGAAGAGCCATTTCTCTCCAAAGGAAGCACAGCATAGATTTACAAAATTTCATTTGAACAAACTGCAAAAGTTTTGGAACACAATCCTTAAGACTGATGACACCAAACAAAGCACATCACCACCAACACATCATACTAAAAGTCAGGCATGGGGTGGTGGTGGTGGTGGTGGAGGGATGATTTGTGCTTGTTTTGCAGTCACAACCTGACCTTAACACCAGAGATGCTGTGGAGAGATCTTATGGGAGCTGACATAAACAAATTCCCTCAATCATCACTGAACCGAAGTAATTTTGTTTCTCCAAATGGTCAGAGAGACTGATAAACTCCTACAGGGAACATTTACATTTACACAAGGTATTGTTGCTAAATGTGATTCTACATATTGCTGAATTATAAGGTGTACTTATTTTTGCCCATCTGGTTTCTGAATGTTTGTTATTTTTTTGGGGTAAAATAAATACACATTGAAATCTGTTTTATTTTTGTTGTCATTTGAGGTTATTTGTGTGTTTATAGAAGCTGGTGAGGGCCTCCCATTTATATCTTAGACCCCGATTCATTTTTTCCACATGTTTTCACAGTATGTGCATCCATTAATAGCAACAATCTTATCATGGTTTCTTACAGTATGATAATAGGGACATGTCAGAAGGCACATGTTAACTCAGTCTGGTTCCATGAACATGACAGTTTTCATTCACCAGGTCTGAATCAGATTTTCAACATGAATGTGCAGCAGGCAAATCTGAACAAAGCTTGCATCAACATGGACCCCGAAATCTCAAAGGAATGAATACAAAAATTTGTGGATTCCATACTATGAAGTATTGAGACTGCTGTCAGAGCAAAGGGGGCCCTTCCGAGCACTCATCTGGTGTTTCTAAGAAAGTGGCTGATATGTATGTGTGTGTGTGTTGTGGGGGTGGGGGGTGGGGGGTATGGGGGGTTTGCATGCACAAAGAAGTGTGTTCTTAGAGTGTAAAAAGGCTAGCATGAAAGGAAGGTGGGGGGACACACTGGAGTGTTTTTTTGCTTAGCTTTTCTTGGAATTTACAGTGGCTTACATAATCACTTGCCTCTGCTCCAGTGCAGCTGTAGGTCGAGAACTCAAACAGATAAATTACACAACCTTCACACACAGGAGCAGATACACCACCAGAAACCTCACAAGCCGCAGCAATGCTTTTACGCTACTTAGCGGAATACCTTGATTTTAAAATCTTCCTTATAGTATTTTTTGTTTTTCTTCTACTTCTTGATATCATCAGGAATAGAAATCCACCCAACTTTCCACCAGGACCGTGGCCCCTACCTTTTGTGGGAAACATTTTCACTGAGCTTGACTTCAAATCAATAAACAAGGTAGGCTGAAAAAGTCTTGAGTAGATCAACCATATATTTATCAATGTATACATGTTTCTTACTCCCTTACAAGTTTTAAGTCAGAGTAATAAAATGTTTTCTGATACATGTATAGCAAATGTGACTGAAAAATAGAAACAAAATCATTGTGTATCTTTTTGCTTTTCATTTTCACTTCATTTTTCATTTGCATGTATTTAAACTAAGCTTGCTGAGAAATATGGAGACGTCTTCAGCCTGCGCTGGGGCAGTGAGAAAGCTGTGTATATCTCTGGATATAAACTGGTGAAGGAGGCTCTCGTTACTAAACTGGACAACTTTGCAGACCGCCCTGCTGTCCCTCTCTTTAACAAAGTCTTTAAGGGACTTGGCAAGTAAAATAATAATAATAATAATAATAATAATAATAATAATAATAATAATAATAATAATCAATGGGGTGTGGCATGTACTTTTGTGCTTTTGGCAATGTATTAAAAATATATATTTTTTAATTGTTATTACAAATAATTGTCTTTGATACTAAATTATTAGGAAAAATTACTTTCTTATCATTTTTTTTTATATGAACACTATTAATTTTACACACTCCAAAAATGTTTAGGTAAAAAAACAAAACAAAAAAAACCCCACTTTACTAAATTACAATAATTTCTATACTATCTATTTTTTTTTACTTTTACATTCTTCCATTATGGCTAATTATCTGTAAAATGTGCTGTAAGGCACATTTACATACAAATATATCAGTATATATTTCATAGAATTCATGCAATCAGTTATATAATAAACATGAAGATTTTTACATTTAGGTTGAAAATGCAAGAACTATTGTTCCCAGGTTTATATTTATATTACACTGATATTTTTGAAGTGATCTTTCTGATCTGAAGCATTGCATAAGTATAATAACTAACACTAAGAACCATAAATAGGCAGTAAAAACGTTTACACAGTAATCTGTTCTACTGCCAGTGTAAGCTTATCTGTGTATTAGTACAAATGTTCACATAGATAATAATAATAATAAAAAAAGTAAACAAACATATCATGCACATTTAAGCCATTGAAAGAGGAATTAATAGAGGAATTAATCATATTCACAAGAATTGATAAATAGAATTCAGCTCATTTTCTTGCATAAAAGTCCTGTAACAAATGACAGTGGTTTTAGGACTCTTCTGTAAAAGTTCATAATCTTCACAGCTAATGCTAAATATTAGCAAACCTGACATGCAGCTTGTCAAGTTGTAAAATTGTCTGATCTAAAAGTTTCCTGTGGCAGAAACACCGACACATGAGACTTTGTCTATAAAAGTCACTTTACAGAGAGCTTCTACCTTTTCTATTAAATGACAGCATGGTTTTTATTTTTTTTTAATCATTTCATTTTTGGATTGAATTACATGAATGTCTGTTGTTCAGGTCCCAATAAATTTGCCACTGAAATGTTAGTCTCCTTCCGTAACAAAAAGAAAGAAAGAAAAACAAACAAAAACAGAAACAATAACAGGAAAAGGGGAGGGGTGAAGCATTTATACTCACTACAATGTCCCTTCCTTAACCTCGGAGTTAAACAAAACTGACCCAACACGGCACACATAACCCAATACCAATCTGGTAATCTGGTAATTTTAGTGTACATACTGTGACCTTTCATCAACTTAATCAATAAAAATAAATAGCATTTGGACATTTCTAATAGTTTGCTGAATGAAATATTTTCATGCATTAAAGTAACCTTGCTTTTAATACATCACCTATAAATAGTTGTATAATGTAGCTGTGCTATGCTCTGTGCTCTGAAGGTGTAGTTCTCAGTAATGGATATCTGTGGAAGAACCAGAGGAAGTTTGTCTTCACACATCTACGCTCCTTTGGTGAAGGGAAGAAGACTCTGGAGCTGAGTATCCAGCAGGAGAGCATCTTTCTGTGTGATGCTTTCAAAGCAGAACAGGGTATAAAAGCTCAAAATAGCTGAGTTCAGGACAATTTAGATTTCAAATATACACAACCAAGTTATGCATGTGATGTACAAATCCTGTTTTTGTGCCTGTTTAGGTCCTTTTGATCCCCAGATTTATCTGAACAACGCAGTCTCCAACATCATCTCTGCACTAGTTTTCGGCCATCGCTTTGAATACCATGATGAGAATTTCCAGAATGTTTTGCGTTTGGATATTGAAGCTGTCATTTTAGCAGGCTTGTCCCAAACTCAGGTCAGTAGGCAAAAGTTTATCTCTCACACCAAATCAATTATTATTCACATATGATGCTTCACTGTGTGATATCTTCACAAGAAGATTTACCACTGTCTTGTTTTTGTCTCCTCTGTGGTGTCTGGTAGCTGTATAATGCCTTCCCTGGCCTTTTTAATTACCTTCCTGGCCCTCATCAGAAGATGTTTTCAAACTACGCAAAAATAATTGAATTCTTAAATGAAGAAATAAGGAAACATAAGGAGGATTGGGATCCCTCAAATCCTCGTGATTACATTGACAGTTTCCTTCAAGAAATGGAAAAGGTTTGTTTAAGATCTTTCTCTAGAACATTCCGTGGGTCGGAAATTGCAAAAAAAAACAAAATGTTAAGGATCCAGTCATGAACAAGGAAGTTCTCTGTTTAAAATTTAGAGAAAGAGTGATCCACAAGCTGGATTTAACATCGATACATTAGTGATTGCAATGCTGGACTTGTTTGAAGCAGGGACAGAATCCTCGGCCACTACAATGCGCTGGGGTCTTCTTTTGATGATGAAGTACCCTGAGATACAGAGTGAGTTCATACACATACCAATTCATAAACATCACCAGTCACTACTTAAAGATGAACACAGAGTCTGAAAAATCCAAACAGTCTTTATATACATTCAGTTTGCTGCACAACTATTTTTCAGTGTTTTATCTTTCCAGAAAAGGTCCAGGCAGAAATCGACAAAGTGATTGGACAGTCACGCCAAGCCAGCATGGCCGACAAACCCAACATGCCCTACACTGAAGCTGTTATTCATGAGATTCAAAGGTTGGGCAACATTGTGCCTCTGGGTTTCCCAAAGATGGCCACTAAAGATACTGTACTGGGTGGATTCTTCATACCAAAGGTTAATCACTGAATAAATAAATAATAATGTATGGACAAATGCAATGTTAGAGGACACCGTGGCTTAGTGATTAGCATGTTTCCTTGCTTCTTCAGGGTTCAGGGGTTGTAAGGAGCTTACATGTTCTTCCTGCGCTTCAGGGGTTTCCTCCAGGTTCTCTGCTTTCCTCCCCAGTCCAAAGATATGTGATGTATTCTGATTGGCATCACTAAATTGTCGGCAGTGTGTGAATGGGTGTGTGATTCTGCCTGTCCAGGGTGTCCTCTACCTTGTGCCCTGAATCCCTGTGATAAGCTTCATCGTCCCTTGGATGCTGTGTAGTACAGAAAATGAATGAATGGAATGCAATGTAACAAATACTACGTTTTTTCTCTTTGTTAGGGCACATCTGTGACTACAAACCTGTCGTCTGTGCTTAATGACAAGAACGACTGGGAAACACCAGACAGGTTTAACCCAGGACACTTCCTGGATGATCAGGGCCAGTTCCTGAAGAAGGATGCTTTCCTGCCCTTTTCAGCAGGTAAAGCGAATATGCTCTATAGATGTCTGATGAATCAATAACACAAAAAAGGAATAACAGTTAACAGAAATATGTCTCATTTATGTGTTACACAGGGAAGAGAGCATGTGTAGGGGAGCAGCTGGCTCGTATGGAGCTCTTTCTCTTCTTCACCTCTTTGTTGCAGAGCTTCAGGATCTCCCCTTGTCCTGGAGAAGAGCTGAGCTTGGAGGGTCAGATAGGCTTCACATACGCACCCAAACCCTACCGCATGTGTGTGACTTAACGCTAAGCTCATACTCTTAGACACAAATGTATATGCTGTGGATTTGATTCTCAGCTCAGGTGTGAGCTCAGGGTTTGATTTAATTCAGGGCTTTGAAAAATACACACTCAAATCATGTTGGATGATGAAACAAAAACTAATTGTGTTTATGTTACACAATTCAATCACATAAAACTGATGTATTTGAAATAAATCAATTCAACAAGATTTTTTCAGTGTGATGGACTCGGAATTTCAAAATCCTTCATAAATAAAGTCAGGAGGTTGTCTAGGCCATGAAAACACCTTCACCTTCTGTTTTAAACCGGTGTTGAGTTAATCTGGCTGTGTGTTTGGGGTTGTTGTTTTGCAGATATGTCCATTTTCTCCCCAGATTCAGATTTTTTACATGACAAAATTATATTAATGTGTAATATGTCATGTTGTACTGCTCCATTCATTCAATTATGTGGAATGGTCCAGTATTGTTTGCAATGTCCAGTATCACAATGCTCCTACCTCTGTACTTTACCCTGAAGGGAAAATAGAAAAGAAAAGAAAACTAACAATTAAAATATTTGTTTCTAACTTTGCTTACAATTATTATTATTATTCATTAAATATTCACGAATGTCATATTATATATGTAAACATTATATGAAACCATTATAAGCATTATATTGTATATAGTTTTCTTTACCATGACTGAAAGTTTTTAAACTTGATAAGATCACCAGAGCTGATCAGATAGGAGATGCAGATAGGAGATACTTTCCAGACGAGACTCTACTAAACACATCAAAGTATCTCCTATCTGCATGTCTCAGAGTCAGCTCTGGTGATCTTATCAAGTTTGGAATTAGTTTAAAAAACTTTCCACTAATAATTCATGAAAGAACATGTTACATAACACACACTTTGTCGTCTACATATGCTTTTCTGTAGCTTTATATGCAGCTGTTTACATCCTGGAAGTATTTTTTTTGCTTAATGTGAACACTTTTTATCTGATGTCCTATGTATGGTGAAGCAATAAAAAAAAATGAAATATTCACATTAACGTTACTGTGGCTATTTAAAACTATCCATAAAAGGCATGTGGAGTTCAGTGGGAAAATCAGCCCTGGAATTTTGAACTCTGCGAGACCCTGAACCGTGTGCACATACATAGGCATTTTCGGCAGAGGTACATTAGAGAGCTATCCAAATGCACAGTGCTCTAGGTTACTCCAAATAATCGAATCCTCGGACCAAGATAGCTATGATTTTTTATTTTTTATACGAGCTGTTCACTTTTAACGAATGGCTGATTTTCACCGCACTTCTCTTGCTGTTTATTTACATTATTCGGAACAAACATTCACCTAACTCTCCTCCAGGACCAGTGCCTTTGCCTTTCCTGGGAAATGTCTTTACAGGAAGTGACTATATGACTATGAATAAGGTGAGAGGGTTTTTTTTTAAAAAGCCTAATAACAAAGTGATAACTATTTGTAGACTAAGACAGAATAGTGTTTGTTTGAATGGTTAAGTCTGTGGTTAAATATAAACTTGAGGAGATAACACTCCTAAAATCCCCATTCCATGACAGTGGTTTAAAATGCATACATTGTTTTCTGTGTCTTCCCAGTTATCAGAAAAGTATGGGAATATTTTCAGTCTCAGGAGAGGTCTTACCAATATTGTGTATGTTTCTGGATATAAGGCGGTGAAAGAAGCCCTTGTCTCAGACAGCTTTGCTCGTTGTGTTACACCATTATTTGATGATATTTACAAAGGCAGAGGTAAGGCGATCTGAGCAGTAGCTCAGTGTGTACAAAGTGTGTTGTGGTATTGTTTAGACTAAATAGCTTTCAATGAAAGGAAAATAAGGCTCTGTCTGATTTGTTTTTCTGTATCATGGAACATGGGGAAAAGGTCTGTCATTTACCAATGGCTACTCATGGAGAAAGCACCAACAATTTTCTGTTAGTTTCTTCAAGAACTTTGGAGAGAGCAGAGAGACACTACAACACAAAATCCAACAGGAATGCTACTTCCTGTGTGAAGCATTCGAACAGGAACAGGGTGAGTTCTGTAGTAATGGAGCAACAACAGCATTATTAAGTTTCAGGAATAATTCCAGCTTGTCTTGCTCACAGCTTTCAGGGTCTGATTTAAGCAAGAGTTCTGGTTACCGTTTGTCTGGGGTTTTGCATGTTCTTCCGGCATCTGAATGGGTTTTTTAATCGGCTTCTCTAATTTCCTCCCAGCTGCCAGAAAATGTCAGACGGTGAACTGGCTACGGTAAATTGGACATAGGTGTTATGAGTGTCCTGGGTTTCAAGCATAAGCTAGCTCTACTGCAAAACTAACCAGGATAAAACAAAATGAAAATGAAACATTTGGCAAAGATCCCTTTATCCAGAGCAACTTGTGTTTATCTTATTTACACAACCAACAGGAGTTCAGCAGGTTAACCACTGAGTTACAAAGTGAATGAATGGTATATTGAATATCAAAAGAGTTGAACATAAGCTGTTGGGTGTTGCTTTGCTATATCCTGACCAACCTCACATGCAAACTCAAACTCAACCTTGGCCCTTATCAAATCCTGTCACGACTTGTATTAAACAATAACAAGCCACATTACCTGATTAGTAATCATACACACCTGTTCCTGAACACTAATGCTGTTAACATACTCCTGTTCATGGAGAAGTCTCACTATCTCATCCCTGTCAGTGAGGTGTTCAAGCTTTTCCGATATGATTAACATTCTGATGTTGTCTTATTGGGTATAGATCGAGTTTGTCTTCTTTTCCACTTTTCCTACATGCTTTTGATTTTCTGTTTTAATAAACCTGAATTTGCATCCAAACCATGTTCATGAACTTCTGATTAATGTTGTAGACCACTGACACAGGGATAACATTCATTTCATTCGTTTCATTGGGGACCAAATTTATCAAATCAAAATATATCTGAAAATTATTCTATTCATTACATAAATCATCACTCAGCCAGGTATTGTATGTACTTATACACTCAGGTGTACCTACCGTGTAGGTCATTTTGTGAGTATACAATTGCAGACAGTATCTGTTACACAATTTGTCAGCCCACATCAATGGAAAGGGACTAGATATTAATTCATTCTGAGGACAGTAGTGACAATGGCAAAGTAGTGTATGTTCACATGAGATATTTAGATGGCATAGCTTTTGTTGCTGTTGTTGTTGTTGTTCTATCGTCTCTCACATTCAAAACAATATTTCTTAACTGTAGGCTGTTCATTTGACCCTCTCATCAAAATCAATAATGCAGTAGCCAATGTGATTGGCAGCCTGGTATTTGGGCAACGCTACGAGTATAATGACCTTCAATTTCAGAAACTTCTTCGCATGAGTGCAGAGTCAGTGCATCTCACTGGATCTGTGTGGAATGAGGTACAGGATTCAGCTCTACATCCTAATGAACATAAATGATTACAACAGCTCAAGTTAAGGTTAATGGATAAATGAAAATGAAAAATGCTATTTAAGTTTAAATATGCTGTACAACATTTATTAGCAATAAGCAGCTTTTGTGTATTGTTAAATATACAACATTCTGTGCTTTTCTTTCATTTTCAGCTCTATGATGCATATCCAAGCATAATGAAAATCGTACCAGGACCTCATCACACTATAATAGCAAACTATCGCAGACTGGCAGCTTTCCTGGCAGAGAAGATTGAGAAACACAAACAGGACCAGGACCCGAATGAGCCGAAAGATTATATCCACTCTTACTTGGCAGAAATTGAGAATGTAATTAAAATGCATAAGTTAAACAAGCTAATGATGAGAAATGGTTCATTTTTGGATTGGTTTATTACAAACAGGCTAGAGAAGAACATGGACATACACATATGGTCAAATATATGTGGACACCCAAATGTGGTTCTTGTTGTTTTGTATGCTGTAGCTTTACAGTTTTACTACACTGAACTAAACTGACCAAACCTGTTCCAGCATAACAATGCCTCAAGGCTCAAAGTGTGCAGCTCCATGAAGACATGGTGTGTTATGGTTGTAGTGGAAGAGCTGGAGTGTCCTGCATTGAGCCCTGACTCTGACTCAACCCCACTGAACACATTTGGGACTAACTGGAACACCGGCTGAACCCCAGACCTCCTCACTCTTACAACATCAGTGTCTGATCTCACTAATGCTCTTGTAATTGAATGATCACTAATCCCCACATACACGCTCCAACATCTAGTGGAAAGACTTCACAGAAAAGTAAAGCCATTGTAAGAGTAAATGGGGGAATGAGTCTATGTTAATGCCCATGGTTTTGGAATGGCCACATATGGGTGTGACGGTCAGCTGTCCACAATATCTTGAGCCATATATGCCTGTTCATTCACTTCACTCTAGATGTGCATTTCTTGAATTACTTTCAGAGGAAGAATGACAAGGAGGTCCAGTTTAACACCGAGAACTTGGAATGGTGCATAGTGGACCTGTTTGAAGGAGGAACAGAGACAACAACTAACACCCTCCGCTGGGCTCTGCTTTACGTGATAAAATATCCACTGATACAGGGTATGTGTTTCTAATCACACCTATTACAGATTTATTCTCACTTTGTTATTATAATTCGCTCCACTCTTCTGAGAAGGTTTTCCACTAGATGTTGGAGCGTGTCTGTGGGGATTAGTGATCATTCAGCTACAAGAGCATTAGTTGTAAGAGTGAGGAGGTCTAGAGTTCAGTCGGTGTTCCAGTTCATCCCAAAGGTGTTCAGTGGGATTGAGTCAGAGTCAGGGATCAGTGCAGGACACTCCAGTTCTTCCACTCCAACCTTCACACACCATGTCTTCATAAATCTCACTTTGTTCACAGGTACACTGTCATGCTGTAAGAGTGTTTGAGCCTCTTAGTTCCAGTGAATGGAAACTGTAATTTTATAAAGACATCAAATACAATTGTGTGCTTACTGTACACACAAAAGTTTGAGGAAGACACACATATGGGTGTGGTGCTCAAGTGTCCACAAACTTATAGTGTGCATGAAACTTACTGTCCATTTTGTGTGAGGTTTTTCAGTCTAAATAAATAACTTTCCCTCCATTTAGAGAAAGTCCAGGAAGAGATTGAATGTGTGATTGGAAAGACACGCTTCCCCACTATGGCCGACAAAGCCAACATGCCCTACACCAATGCTGTTCTTCATGAAGTGCAGAGGAAAGGTGATATTGTCCCACTGAATATGGCCAGAGTGGCCACAAAAGACGCTGCACTAGGGGGATATTCAGTACCAAAGGTAAGGGGGAATCCATTTTAGTAGTCAAACTTAAAAAAGTGCCATTCAGTTATCTTCAGTAAACACTTTATCCTGGACAGAGTTGCAGTAGATCCAAAGCCTATCCCAGGAATACTGAATTCACTGTAAATGGCACTCAGAGATTGTATCTAAAATATAAAGGAAAATGTTATACTGATTATTACTTACAGAAAAGTTTATTAAACTAAAATCTACCGTATTTGATATTGTTATAGTGATCATTTCTTCTTCAACCGATAACCCATAATATTTGATTTTATCATTATATTTACTGATTTCTCTTGTGTTCATAGGGAACTGTAATGATTACCAACATCTCTTCTGTGCTGAATGATGAAAAGGAGTGGGAAACACCAGACACCTTCAACCCAGAGCACTTTCTGGACTCAGAGGGACAGTTCCGAAGGAGAGATGCGTTCATTCCCTTCTCTGCAGGTACACTGAAAATTTGTCTTAAATTATTTTATTTACCAAGAAATGAAAAAGAAAGTCATGATCGTTAGATGTTTGTGCCTTGTAGGTAAGAGGATGTGTCCTGGCGAGTACCTGGCTCGTGTGGAACTGTTCCTTCTCTTCACCTGCCTCCTGCAGAAATTTACCTTTAGCCCTCCACCTGGAGAAGAGCCCAGTCTGGAGTTTCAGCTCGGATTCACTAAGGTCCCCATGCCATATAAGTTGTGCGCCTCCCTGAGATAAATTTATGTTTCTGACAGGTTTGTAAACTCACACCTGAGCTGAGAATCAAACCCCCAATGCTGGTGTTTTACAACAGAAACATTACAACAGCTCTATTCTACCACACATGTTTCAGTTAACTTGATTTAACACTATAGTTATACTGCAGATCCCATCAGCACCATCATCCTCACAGTGTAACTGGTTTACATTAATGCTACATGAACTGAACAATATTCATTTAATCTTGTAATTAGAAGGTAACACTTTATAATAACTGCACACTATTAAGCATTAGTTAAGCATGAGTACATACTTTATTAATCATTTACAAAGCATTCCTTCTATATTAATACTCATTAGCAAGCAGTTTATTAATGTCATTATAAATGCTTTATTCATGCTCAAAAAGCATATATACACTATATTGCCAAAAGTATTTGCTCACCTGCCTTGACTCGCATATGAACTTAAGTGACATCCCATTCCTAATCCATAGGGTTCAATATGACGTCGGTCCACCCTTTGCAGCTATAACAGCTTCAACTCTTCTGGGAAGGCTGTCCACAAGGTTTAGGAGTGTGTTTATGGGAATTTTTGACCATTCTTCCAGAAGCACATTTGTGAGGTCACACACTGATGTTGGACGAGAAGGTCTGGCTCTCAGTCTCCGCTCTAATTCATCCCAAAGGTGTTCTATCGGGTTGAGGAGAGGACTCTGTGCAGGCCAGTCAAGTTCATCCACACCAGACTCGGTCATCCATGTCTTTATGGACCTTGCTTTGTGCCCTGGTGCACAGTCATGTTGGAAGAGGAAGGGGCCAGCTCCAAACTGTTCCCACAAAGTTGGGAGCATGGAATTGTCCAAAATGTCTTGGTATGCTGAAGCATTCAGAGTTCCTTTCACTGGAACTAAGGGGCCGAGCCCAGCTCCTGAAAAACAACCCCACAACTTAATCCCCCCTCCACCAAACTTTACACTTGGCACAATGCAGTCAGACAAGTACCGTTCTCCTGGCAACCGCCAAACCCAGACTCGTCCATCAGACTGCCAGATGGAGAAGCGCGATTCGTCACTCCAGAGAACGCGTCTCCACTGCTCTAGAGTCCAGTGGCGGTGTGCTTTACACCACTGCATCCGACGCTTTGCATTGCACTTGGTGATGTATGGCTTGGATGCAGCTGCTCGGCCATGGAAACCCATTCCATGAAGCTCTCTGCGCACTGTTCTTGAGCTAATCTGAAGGCCACATGAAGTTTGGAGGTCTGTAGCGATTGACTCTGCAGAAAGTTGGCGACCTCTTCGCACTATGCGCCTCAGCATCCGCTGACCCCGCTCTGTCAGTTTACGTGGCCTACCACTTTGTGGCTGAGTTGCTGTCGTTCCCAAACACTTCCACATTCTTATAATACAGCTGACAGTTGACTGTGGAATATTTAGGAGCGAGGAAATTTCACGACTGGATTTGTTGCACAGGTGGCATCCTATCACAGTTCCACACTGGAATTCACTGAGCTCCTGAGAGCGACCCATTCTTTCACAAATGTTTGTAAAAACAGTCTGCATGCCTAGGTGCTTGATTTTATACACCTGTGGCCATGGAAGTGATTGGAACACTTGATTCTGATTATTTGGATGGGTGAGCGAATACTTTTGGCAATATAGTATATATAATGTACTTGATAATAGCATTTACATACTTTATTAATTATCAATTTATATTTTTACAATAAGTATTAAATTACATATAAACCATTTATTAGGGGGATGTCAGTGGTTTATAAGATCATTTGAAAAGTGTAAGTAAATGATTAATAACCAATGTAAATGTACATTTATACATTAGATGTACTGTCAATGAGTGTTAATAAATGCTTTATAAATACATATTCTAAATATAAATCATGATTAATTCAGGTACATAAAAACCATTTACTATTTACAATTTACTTAACTATTTTTGTGAGCTCATCTAAAGCGAGGACTATCTATGCCTTATAAAGCAGTTACAAAGGAGATTTAAAGGCTCAGTTATTTTCTCAACAGAAAAAGGAAACAAACACAGCAAAGAGTGATACAGTACATAGAAACATTTATTTCTAGATGCACAAAATGGAACTGTACAACTTTACATTTAAAAATAAACCTCTTTTATAAAAACCTCAAATAAAAATCTCATATAATGTAACAAAAATGAACAAAATAAGCAACAAAATAAAAGAAAATTAGCAAAATGTCTTAAAGTAAAAAGGTTTGAAAGTGAAAATTCAGTGCAATGAGTCACAAAGAGTGCAAAACTGTCAACTTGTCCAGACAATATAACTCTGCTGTAATATGAAATTAAACCTTAGCAATCTGATACAAAAATAAATTTCTGCAGTGTAGACATTGCTGGTGGCTCAAGTGATTAAGGCTCTGGGGTGTTGACTGGAAGATCGCAGTTCAAGCCCCAGCACCGCCAAGTTGCCACTGTTGTGCCCTTGAGCAAGGCGCTTAACCCTCTCTGCTCCAGGGCACTGCATCATGGCTGACCCTGCGCTCTGACCCCAAGGATGGGATCCATCCTCCAAGGATGGGATATGCGAAGAAAGAATTTCACTGAACTGTAATGTATATGTGACAAATAAAGGCTAATATTCTTCTTCTAAATAAAAATATACCACTGCCAACACTGTATCACAGAAGTTCCAAAGTACAAGAAAAAATATAAAAAACAATAATAAAATATAAAAAATTACAGTGTAAAAATTCAACTACCTCAATACTAACTTTTAAACCTTAAAGAACATCACTGCATATTGTGGAAGAGTTTTGGTTCATTGTACAACTTTAGAAAACTATTCACTTTTGTTTTAGGGGCAGCAGCTCTCCAGAAGCCTTAAGGGCTGTGATTTTATCTTCTATAGCTGGATCTTCCTGAATTGCAGCAACACATTGTGTGGCAAATGCACCAATTGTAATTTGACTGTTGTGGTTTTTAAGCAGTTCCTGATACTTGACAGGTGCAGCGAAGAACAGCTCTGCGATTGGAGCAGTTACTACCACTGTGTTCCGGTCCACCCCAACATGCTTGAAAGCAGCTGACATGGTCCCTCTTCTACTGAAGTGGCAAAGAATTTTTTTGTATCGGATCACCACCTGCTGTGGGTTTTGAGCTGTAATTCAGAGAAAATAGAATTAGTGTTAGGATTTGCTTTTATTATTCCCACACCCACCTTTGACTTACATTGTTTCAATCTATAGTATGATACATTCCACAAACATCAGTTTAGAAAAAGAGCAGACCACCCCAGTTACACCTACACCTAAAATTAAATGCTTAAATTAAGCCCATGAATAAGGTTCCTATTATACAGAGTTGTGCTGATTTATTGGTTTATCTAACCAAAAAATATTTCTCATCAGGGTAGTTTATATAGTTTTCTGTAACCTCTACTGTGAAGTACTTGGAAGCTTATAAAGCTATTATGTAATGCTTAAAATTAGCATTCTAACCTCTCTTACGTGTCTTTGCTTCAATATTCTTTGACTTCCTCCCATACTTTTTTCCCTTTTCCCTTCCTTTTTGTCCTCTTCTTCTTTCTGTTCCCCTCTGATGAGGATGACTTAGAGGAAGAGTCAGCCATAGCATCAGAGGATGATTCGTCTGAGCTGTCACTAAAGGAATCTGAAGACAACGGAGTTGCCTGGACGGACCCTGTGTCCCCTCTTTTAAGAGCTGTTAAATAGATACAAATGCATGCATAAGACCCACAGCTAGTGGCACATGGCACATAGGAACACAAAGTTAAACTAACATAAGTTCACTGTACTATAATTTCAATACATTTTGTCTGTAGGGAGACTTGCCTGATGCCAGTTGCTCTTTTAGATAGTCTCTCTCTTTGGTCAGCTCATCAATCTTCTCCTTTTGCCACTCTACTCTGAGCTTACACATCTCCAACTCACGGGATTTTCTTTTGTCTGCCATCTGTGCCGTGGGGGCCATGGACACACCTGGTTGAAAGTAATTATTCAATGGATTTAGAACGTTCTTTTAACTTGTCTAACAAACTGTCATCCCGCCCTGCCCCTGTATATTACACAAAGAGAAAAAAAAGTCTCCTGTTGACAGCTAGGTTTCTGCCAGCCTGAGGATGAATACAGTCCAGCGCGTCACAGCGCTCCCACCCCCCTGTGCGTCCCGGGCATCAAGACCTGTAGCAAGCCGCTAGCTTGCTAGCCATCACTCATAACGCGCGCCTGTAAAGATACTCACCAAGCACCAAGAAAGATACTCGCCACTAGCGCCACTGATGGACGTTTCATCTAATGTGTTCATCTCCACGCAGGCATTCCTTTTGGCCCTGGTCCGCACGCCCTTTCGATTCTGGTCAGAGGTCTCCATGTCCTGCCCTGTTGTATCGTTTGCTGGTTATATTGATGAAGTTTGAAAGCGCGAGTTTTCCTGTGTCCCACACTGATTACGTAGGATAGCGGGAACGTGAAATCTCCCGCCCATGACATCACAAACTAGCTGGAGGTCACCATAAATTAACTACCATCTAAAGCAAATATTTTATTAAAATTAAAATAAAGAAGAAAAAAATGAGCCGATTAACTCGGCTAAAGAAGCTTATTAATCGGCGCAGTTCTATGAAGAATACCCTGAAGTTGATTAAGTGTCTTCAGAAAATAAAACTGCTAAAAAAAAAAAAAAAAAATTAAATGCACAATATGCCACCGGGAAGTGGAAATGAAGAAAAGAACGAACAGTGGAGATCCTTGGTAAGAAATATATAATAAATTAAGTAAAAGTACACTAATTTGCAATAAGTGATCATGTTGGTGGACATTACAGCATAATCATACCATTGCATGAACCTTATTTATTTTAATAGGATTTGTCGACAAGCAGCACATGAGGGAAGGGCAAAACAAATTTCTTCAATCTCCAGTGCATCAAAGGTCTCCTTCAGTAAGTGGATCCAATTCATGTACAGGTAGGCAAGTAATGACAGTATGAACATAAACATGTATATCATAAAGTCACTTTGTTGCTGTTCTCTTTGTAATGTGCATAAAATATGCATTTTGAATATTTTAAATAAATAAGGCATATAGTGTCAATTATTTTACATAAAGGTGTACATAAACATTACGTGTTTTATTTGCCTTTAAAGGTTTTCACAGGTTCCACGGTTACGGCAGATCGACATGATGGATTACAGCATTGCAGGCAGTTCAGCAACTCTTAGTAAAATGACAAAGAAAATAAGAGAAGTCTGTGTCACAGCAGTGGAAAAGATGAGAAGGCGTACAGGTCAGCAGATTGGTGGGAGAAGGGAGTTTGTTGTGATAGATGAAAGCCATTTTCGGCACAAAAGAAAGGTATGTTACAGCAATATCAACTTTAAATAAATGTCAAATTTAGTTTAACATCTTAAATTTATGTTAATGAATGTTAATTATAGTACTCTGCTAATTTAACGTGAGGGGATGTAAACTTCACCCTAATCCTAACATACGTTTTATTGCATATTAAGCCAGTAAAAATGTACCAGAAGTAACAAAAATGGTCAAGGATTGTATAAATGATAAGTTATGATAAAATAATGAAAACTACAAAAGTGCAAATGTTGGCATTGACAAATTACTTAAAAATCAACTTTAATTAATTTCTGATGAAGAAACATAGGTGCTAACTGTGCAGTAAATATCACGATGATGAAAACAAAATCTCAAATCAAAAATGGGATGCAAACTTTTGCACTAAACTGTACCAAAGTTACAGTTATTATGATCTATCTTGTTGTGGCTTTGTTTGTTGTGTTGGTTTTCGATCAGTATGGTAGAGGAAGAATGGCTGGTGGGTGGAAAAGAAAGAAGTGGGTCTTTGGGATGCTAGGTGTGACGCATCATCCACAGCGAAGATCTGGAAAACCTATTCTACGTCTTCTAGAGAGAAGATCTAGAAGGCATCTTGTCCCCTTGATTGCCCATCATGTGATACCTGGGTCATCAATTATCAGTGACGAGTGGCGTGCATATCACATACTCCCTGCACTAGGGTACAACCATCACACTGTCAACCACAGCAGGTGGTATGTAGATCCCCACACTGGTGCCCATACCCAGCATATTGAAAGGGCATGGAGAGCCTACAAGGAGCAGATCTGGAGGCTTAGGGGAAATCAGACCGAGAGTTTGCTTTCTGACCACCTTGCAGTTATTGAGTGGAATGAATGGCTAGGAAAGAAACACCATGGTGGTGCATTTGGCAGACTGATTCATGACATTTCAAAAAAGTACAAGTAGTCATTCAGTCACTAAAACCACTGTAAGAGCGCTGAGATGGCAGGAATTGATGTCGTTCTATGGGAAAGATAAACTTAATTTATTTTGTCTTGATAGTGTCAAATGTAAATGTCATATATTGTATATTTGTATATTTGTTTTTCTATCTTTGTGAATTGTGAGTCTTCAGTTTGAAATGTAGAATTTGCAAATTTGTTTTTGTGTTCATTTTCTTGCTTATTTTGTGCATCTAGAAATAAATATTTCTATGTACTGTATCACTCTTTGCTGTGTTTGTTTCCTTTTTTCTGTTGAGAAAATAACTGAGCCTTTAAATCTCCTTTGTAACTGCTTTATAAGGCATAGATAGTCCTCGCTTTAGATGAGCTCACAAAAGTAGTTAATTAACAACTAGTAAATGGTTTTTATGTACCTGAATTAATCATGATTTATATTTAGAATACGTGTTTACAAAGCATTTATTAACACTCATTAACAGTACATCTAATGTATAAATGTACATTTACATTGGTTATTAATCATTTACTTACACTTTTCAAATGATCTTATAAACCACTGACATCCCCCTAATAAATGGTTTATATGTAATTTAATACTTATTGTAAAAATATAAATAGATAATTAATAAAGTATGTAAATGCTATTATCAAGCACATTTTATATATATATATATATATATATGCTTTTTGATCATGAATAAAGCATTTATAATGACTAATAAACTGCTTGCTAATGAGTATTAATATAGAAGGAATGCTTTGTAAATGATTAATAAAGTATGTACTCATGCTTAACTAATGCTTAATAGTGTGCAATTATAAAGCGTTACCTAATATTTTTATATAAACTGCAATTAAAAAAATGGTCTGGCTGACCACATATTCTATTTTTTTCACATGTATCTGAATTATTTTTTAATCTAACTTAATATTTATAATGCATGTATTTTCACATAATACATTTCTTATTCAGCTTGTCTCATTTCACTGAAGTTTTTTTAGCTGTTGTTTACTTCTCCTATTACTGTTCCATCTCCGACATGCCATTTCTATCTGATTTAGAAGAACAGTCTCACCTAACAGCGTTGTATTTTTTTAAGTAAGAATGATAAGTGTGTAGTATTTCAATCCGGGTTTAACATTCACTGGTTCAGTGTGTGTATGCTCAGTGAATGTGTTCTCTTCTTTCAACAATTTTCTCTACTCTACTATTTTCTCAACTAAAATGTATATTCTCAAACACTCACTCTATGAGAGTTGAAGAAATGTCTTTTTTGTCTGGTGTATTTCATTGACTAAAAAAATACAAAACCGAAAGCATTTATGGGGGAAAATTACATTTTTCCTCACGTGTAGTG